>NC_064290.1:53838787-53918455 GCF_019186545.1 Solanum stenotomum
AAAAAATAAAAAATTGAAATTAGAAATATCTTTTAAAAATAATTTTTAATATTTTTTTGCGAGGGGGTGGGGGTAGGGGTAGGGGTAGGGGTAGAGTGAGGATGGGTAAAAAAATTGAATTTAAAAACAAGCTTTAATTTTTTTTTTTTTGGGGGGGCTGGTTTGAGGGTAGGGACAAAATAAATTGATTTTTTCAAACAAAAAGTAATTGTAGTTTGAAGTTGAAAAAGAGTTTTGGAAAATGTTTTCCTTAAGTTTTGAAGGGAAGACATTTTCCTTAAATTTGAGGAAAATGAGTTGATTTGGAAAACATTTTTCAAAACATTTAACCCAACCAAACATGAGAAAATTGGAAAACATTTTCTCATACCAAACACACCCTTAGAGTCACACTAGGATTAGACTACTTATATTGACTAGGCTGCTACTTCTAGTTGAAGTCGATTAGGATTATATTACGACTAGGATTATACTACAACTAGGATTAGATTATTTAAAATTGTTGTAAACACGTCAGTAAGCTTTGTTGGACCTGTTCCTTTGACGATGTCGAATATATTCATACATTCAGTTGGGTTCTGAAATTCATGTCCTATGTCTCAGGTCGGGGCCAAAGGTTAGGAGTAGGATCCAAGGGATCGAGGCTCGATGGATAGTAGGGGAGAGTGGGGTGAAGTGGAGGAAGGTGGATCATTTCAAAAAAAAATCAGGGTCAAGTTGGACGGGTTATGACACGATCAATTTTAATTCAAGTAACTTTTGATTTTAGTTCAATTCATTTATTAATTCAATTCATTTGAACTTGTCCAATTTCAATCCAACCCGTCCATTTGAAACTCATGTCTATCTACTTTGTAAATTGTTTGTTTGATTAAGTTGTATGCTTGAGTTACTTTTAAGTTGTTTGTTTGAGCTATTGATTGGAAGCTTATCTAAGACACTATATATTTAAATGAATAACCACAATACAATGTATTTTTATAATAAATATAATATAATACAAATATATTAAATGAAATATGATAGAAATGGCGCATATCCTAATAATTACTCACTTACTATGCAAGATTATAATTAATTTGAGAAAGGAAGAGTAATCTTCAGGGAGTAACAGACCTTGTACTAATTTGCCAAGCAATTAAAATTTATTAGATGTCATTATGTTTTAAAGAAACAAAATTTTATTATGTTTACTTGTAATAAATAAGTTATTTAAGAAAAAATCAGTAAAAGAATTACTTTGATCTTTGAGTCAAAAGGCAATAATGGTTTCAACCCACTATAAATATCAATAGAAAATGTGTATTCAATCAAATCCAAAATAGTTTTCACAAAAGAACTCAAAATTAGAAAATGATGTCCATCACTAAGCACTTGATTTTCTTCACTTTAATTCTTTTTGTCATCTTACCTTCTCTTGAATGTAAGTATGGTAATTTTTACTTTATATTTCTCTTTTACCTTAGTAGTTTATCTTTTCTAGTTTTTACTCGATGTTCAATATTAATAACGACTTAAAAAAATCGATCTTCATTTTTACTTTACATTTCCGTCAATGTTGAATCCTCTTAGTTTTTATGTATTATATTTCGAATCTCTTTGATGAAAAATCATGACTCTGTCACTGAAGAAATCAAATTCATCTACTATAATCTTATTAAAATGAAAGTGACTCTTTTTTATATGTATAAATTATATATCTGTGAGCTATTTATATCAATTTTCCCCTTTTGTAGGTGTCAAAGGAAATAGCAACTTGAGTCCTATGGGGATCATGGGTGAGAAGACAGAATTAGTTAAGAGATGTACAGTAAATTTTGGTCCATGTGACCCAAGATGCAATGTAAGATGTTGTCATGAGACATGTGAAGGATACTATAGTCAAGGACACCCTGAGGCAACTTGCAAGTATTTTAGTGGACAATATGAAACTTGCATTTGTACCTATGATTGTCAATAAAAGAGACCTCAATGGGCTTCATTTGATTCAAAGAGTTATTAATTACACCTTGTTTGGATGTGCATGGTTGTTATAGATCGTTTTATAACGTATCGTATTGTACTATGTACTATATTATTTTGATGAATAAAATATTTAAAAAAAGCGTCTTGTTTAATGTTGTTGCACTACTCGCCTCTGCTGCTAACATAGAATTTGGATCCCCAATTTTGATTCTACTCTATGATCTATGATTTATGTTCTTGGGAGGTGGTACATATTTGTTTATGTCAAGGATTGAAAATGTCAAATAATAATAATAATAAGATCATGTGTGAGAATGAGTATATATATATATATATACCTTTAAATTTTGCAAAAAGAATTAAATATATCCTTGAAATTTGTGAGAAAAAATCAAATATACCTCTATGCGACTTTTATTTTAATATAAATTAATAAGTTTAAAGTGACGAGTAAGGTAAAATTTTGGAAAGATTTTCATACGGTCGAATTTATAAGTAAAGTAAAAATTTCGATATTATAGGCGATGTGTCGCACCATCTATCGCATTGAAATTCAATGCTTTGGACGGTGGATATATCGCATGATCTATCATGTGCTATAGATGGTCCTTCTCACCCTTTATCACACTAAATACTTTTTAAAATGTCTGATTTTAATAAAACATACATAACTTTTTGTACAAAGATCGGATTGATAACCATTTGATGTGTTGAAAACTAGAAGCGAATATGGTATCAGATATGCTCATACATTTCATACTAACACCACACCATTTATCCAATTTACTCTTTTCCGTTGGATCAATTCTTAGTACAAAAATGTGAGGTGTTACATTCTTAGCGTTCCAGCTCAGTATTGGATCTCGAGTCAGGGTTGGATTCTGTGTCAAGATCAGGTCTCGTGTTGTCTCCCAGGTGTCGAATTAAGGTATGGTAAGGTTCCAGGTTAGGGTCGGGTTTCAATTTGATGTTGGATCAACGTCTCGAGTCTCATGTCCTATGGCTTGGATCAAGGCCTAGGGTTAAGAATAGGATCCAAGGGCGCGAGCATCGGATAGTAGGGAGGCGGGGGAGGTGGAGTGGGGAAATTTGGATTATTCAAAAAAATTGGGTCAAGTTGGGCGGGTTATGCTCCAGGTCATTTTAATCCAAGCAACTTTTGGGCTGATTTTAGCAAATTCATTTATTAACTCGGTCCATTTTGAATTTGTCCAATTTCAACCCAACCCGTTTATTTGAAACCCTGTATGCATGTTCTACAAATTGTCTACTTGATTAAACTACTTATAAGTTGCTTGGTTGAGTTACTTTTAAGTTGTTTGCTTGAATTACTTGCTTGCAAGCTGGATACTGTCTATTTAAATAAACATTTACAATATGATGTATTTATAATACATATATTGAATGAAATATAATTAAAATGCACCTATCCTAATATATACTTACTTACTATGCAGGATGGTCAAGAGTTTGAGAAATGATTAGTCAAACAAATCCTATTATGTTGACATGAATAAGCAAGTTATTTCAGAAAAAGATCAGTTTAAGAAAAAAAAATTGATCTTTAATCCCAAAGGCAAAAATGATTTCAACCCATTATAAATATCAATGAAAATTGTGTTTTATTCAACCACTCCAAAATAGTTTTCACAAAAAAACTCAAAATTACTTGAGAAAATAATGGCCATCACTAAGCACTTGATTTTCTTCACTTTACTTCTCTTTGTCATTTTCTCTGCTCATAAATGTAAGTATGATAAATACAAGAAAAGCATTTTAAAAAAACATTATTATTTTATATTTTATATTTCCCCTTGACTTTACAAGTTTGTTTTCGTAGTTTTTCAACCCAATGTTCGATATCAACAATGACTTAAAAAAATCAATCTTCATTTTTACGTTATATTTCCATCGATATTGAATCTTCTTGTGTTCTTTGTATTATATTCTGAACCTCTTTAAGTAAAAATTCTTACTCTATTACTGATAACTCAGAATTCAAACATGTAACGTTTAATTGAGAATAGTTAAAGAGATCATATCCACTCCATTTTAATATTTGATAGTAAACAAAATGAAGGTAACTCTTTTTTACACGTATATATTATACATCTATCGACTATTTATATCAATTTTTGGCCCCCTTTTGTAGGTGTCAAAGAGAATAACAACTTGGGTCCTATGGAGATCATGGGTGAGAAGACAAAATTAGTTGAGAGATGTACAGTTGGTCTTGGTCCATGTGACTCAA
Source organism: Solanum stenotomum (assembly GCF_019186545.1). NCBI lineage: Eukaryota > Viridiplantae > Streptophyta > Magnoliopsida > Solanales > Solanaceae > Solanum > Solanum stenotomum. The sequence continues at coordinate 53,843,004 of NC_064290.1, forward strand.
GATGGAATGTAACATATTGCCAAGAGACATGCACAAGATTCTATAGTCAAGGACACCCTGAGGCACAATGCAAGATGTTTGGTGGAGAATCTCAAACTTGTATTTGTACCTATGATTGTCAAAAAATCATGAGACATCATTTGGCTTAATTGATTCAAAAAAGTTATTAACTACACCTTGTTTGGATGTTCATGATTGTTGCATATCGTTTCATTATCGTATTGTATTATGTATTATACTGTTTTGATGAATTCAGTAATTGAAAGAAGCGCTTTGTTTAATGTTGTATGCTTACGATTAACGGGTATCACTATCTCCATTTTGATTTATTTTTCTCTATGATTATGTTCTTGGGCGGTGGTACAAATTTGTTTATGTTAAGGATTGAAAAAATGCAAAAAAGGAAAAAGATCATGTGAGAATGATTAAATGTACCTTTAAATTTTGCGAGAAAAATCAAATATACTCCTGAAGTTTGTGAGAAAAGATTTAGTCAAACAATATTATCTAATTAAGATTTCCTGAAATTGAATTTGTAAAAAGTTATTGTTATATTTATTTGAATATGTAAGTTATTTAATAAAAAAAGATCTTAATCCAAAAAGGGAAAATGATTTCAACTACTATAAATAACAATGTAAAATGTGTTCTATTTAATCACACCAAAATAATTTTCACAAAAAACTCAAAATAACTTTGAGAAAATGATGGCCATTACTAAGCACTTGATTTTCTCCACTTTGCTTGTTTTTGTCATCTTTTCCTCTTATGAATGTATTAAGTATATGGTTTTAAATATTTATTCTTCATTTTATTTACTTTATATTTGCCTTCTACTTTACAAGATAAAACTAAATTTTCTATTCAATTTTTTACTCGGTATCCAATATTAATATTATTCTAGGATAGTGGATTAAGTAAAATTAGCAGTTATTTCATTAGGAGTTATTTCCTGATAACTTGTTTCACAGTTCTAGGCCTCACACCAAATCATCAGAAAAGAACGATGATTTATTATCGCACAAATATATATAATTTTTTTTAATGAACATTATTTAGAATTTACAATGTAAATAGTATTTGTAGTACACTGAATGAGATAATTTACTATCGTACAAATACATCTATACAACTTATTTTAGATAAATAGTTTACTACCACACAAATATATATAACTTATTTTAAATTATAAGTTTTAAATTAGTTTAATCAATATCACTTAAATTTATAATGCTATAATATTTATAAGTATTTTGTCACGACCCAAAAATGGGCGTGATGGCACTCGTCTTAATCCACCAAGACAAGTCAGCCTAAAACTCAACCATTACAATAAAATGCGGAAATTTTATGAAAACCTCAAATATACCCCCAAAAGCTGGTTGTCACATGTACAAGCCTCTAAAGTATTGCAATTGAATCAAAAAAAAAATACAAGTCTCATATGACATTGTTTCTAGAGTTGAACAAGATTATAAACAGGAGTAAGAAGGATCGCTGAGAAGACAAACAACTACCTCACAAATCTCCCAGAAGCCTCGAAAAAGAAGAGAATAACAAGTTCCACAAAAATCCAGGCTCGCAACCTACAAAAATTTGTAGAAGCAAGGGGTGAGTACCAAACCACACGGTACTCAGCAAGTAAACCTCTAAACACGAGCTAAGGGGATAGAATACAAGTACTCCTTACACCCCAACCGAACCTTCACAACTACAATCTGTATAAAACCAGCCCAACCTAACAGTTCACAATTTACAAAGCACATAGCTCAACACAACACTCTAACAATTTCATATCCTCAACAACAACAATAGTTTCATATCCTCAACAACAACACTCTAACAATTGCATATCTTCAACAACAAGCTCAATATTCATCAGTCACAAGTTCCATAGAAAGGCACTCACAAGATCAGCAACACACAAGATCAAGTTCACCAATAATAAAGAAGTGCAATGCAATGAAATGCAATGTCAAGTATAGTGATGCATGTCTGACCTAATGATACACACCCGCTGTCTCTCAGTCCGGGACCCATGGGGGACATATCTGTCCATGCATCCATCGCGGCGCGCGATACGACCCTCGATAATAGTAACCATCGCGGCGCGCGATACGTCCCTCGAAATATAGTATCCGTCGCGGCGTGCGACACGCCCCTCGAAATATAGTATCCATCGCGGCGCGCGATACGTCCCTCGAAATGATACATCCTCTTTATTTTCTTATTCTTTCTCAATGCACATAACACTTGTCACAACCATGTCTCAGAACAATGCAAATGACATGTTCACACAAATAATGAAGAGATGACCATTTTCATAACGTTGCACAATTCACAACAACACAATCAGGATACAACATCAACAGTGATTCAACAAGCCTTTCAAACAATTCTCAACACATCACACAAACAATTGATCACATTGCCTTTTATTATCCCTTTTTCATTATTAGAATTAATCAACGTGGACAAGTCAACCCATCACCAAGCCTCATTACCCTAAACACATATTACAACGAAATACATGAATTTCATACACTTAACAAGGGTTTAGAAATCCACTTGCCTCAAATAGTCGAACAATCACCCTGGGACTTGAGTCATTCTCTTTCGGTTGACTTCCAAATCAATACAATCTATCCAAATAGATAATCACAATAAGATTTCGAAACTAACAACACTCATATCACTACAAGTCTAGCCTGAACCCAAAAACTCACTCAAATATATAGTCAAGTTCCTAATCTTAATGCCAATTAACATTCCAACTTTCATATTTCTCAAATTTTCAAGCCTAGGGTAAGTCTCAATATATCAATAACTTAATTTATAATGTAGTAAGTAACTCGAAAAAAATGTTTTCTGATCATTAACCACCTATCATATAAATCCAAATATTACCTAATGATTACCCATAATCATTATCCAATAATTACATTAGCCATTAACAATTTTCCACCAAGAAAACGTTAGCATTGGTTATTAAATTCAATTTCTCTTGTTTCTCTATCTAAGCCAATATTGTTATTATAATAATAATAGATTAAATAGAAACATGTGTCAAGTAGTTACCGTGTCAGTAACTCAACTTTGAGAAAACCTAATGTATAGATCTTTAAGCCTAATTACAAACATATCTACCGATAATCACCGACCTCTTCTATAAGTATATTAACCTCAAATGATTTTCCATTATAATGAATCAATGATGGGACATAATCATTGCTCAAATTACATATTTTATCCATTACTATTATTCCCTCGAGTCCAATTACACTACCAGGTTATTGATTTCTCTTCTATAACCAATACTATAATAATAACATTAATATAGTTCATATCAATATATACAATACAACAAGATGTTGGCAATTTTGATGACTTACCTGAAGTACACACGCAATACCCTCACCAAAGCCGCCACTAAAATTTCAGCGTTCTCTTCTAACCTTTTCTTTTCCCTCTTAAATTATAATCTAAAAGTGTCAACCCTACTAATTATTTTCCTATATGGGTCAAGTTGTATTAAACTAATTATAAACTTAACCCATTAAGCATTAACTAAAATTAGTTATTTAATAATTAACCATCAATTAGTTCACTCTAGCTAAATGAATATTCAAAATTTCCAAAAATAACCTTTCGAGTCATTACATATTTAATTACAATTAATGAATGAGTCACCATCACAGATACATCTAATTCTAAATATACCATATACGGACAAACATAATTATAAATAGAGATTGAGAAAAGATTTAGTCAAAGTCAATATGTTTTATTAGTCAAACAATATAGTCATAGTAACAAAATCCAATTATAGTAAAAAATAATCAGTTTAAGAAAAAAATTGAACGTTATTCCAAAAGGGGAAATGATTTTCCACTATAAATATCAATAGAAATTGTGTTCTATATTCAACCACTCCAAAGTAAATTTCACTAAAAACTCAAAATTCTTTGAGAAAATAATGGCTATCACTAAGCAGTTGATTTTCTTCACCTTGCTTGTTTTTATCACCTTCCCTTCTTATGAATGTAAGTATGATTCTAAATATTTATTCTTCATTTTACTTTATATTTCTCTTCTACTTTACAAGATAAAATTATTATTTTTTTATTTTTTTATTTGGAGTTTGATAGTGGTATCAAGACTTTGACTAATTCAGATCTACGGACTACGTTATGTATAAGTCCCATTAGAGGGGAAACCGCTGCCTATTGGGATTTTTTTCAAATCCAGGCACGAACGAATCTGGGGTACTTACACTATATATACAAGATCAAAATTATTATTATATATAATAGGTGTAGAGTTTTCTAATAGGCTTCTTCATACATTTATTTTTTTGTATCTTTAATCACTGTCTCCGTTGTTAATAACCTAAGGCTCGAACCTGAAACACCTTACTGAGAATGAATGATTCTTATCCATCCTTTCATAATCTTTAGTAATAGATAAAATTAAAATTAATTCAGATTTAATTAGGTTGGCTTGTTTTTTTTTTTTTTTTGTAATCTCTCATCTTAATAATCTTTTTTTTTAAAAAAATTATTATCTTATATTTTAATGCAGGTGAAGAAGTAATTAATGAAGATGGGATACTTATGGCTCCTGGATGGTGTTTGAAGAGCCCAATAAAAGCAGGAGATTGGTGTTGTTGGACAACTTATAATTGTTTTGATAATTATGAAACATGTAGACATAAATGTCCACCTTATCCTCCTCGCGATTAATTAATTTTAAACATCTAAAATATGCTTCATATATGAAATTATTAAAATATTATTTCCATAATAAAACATGAATATTTCATTTTATCAATGTTATATATGGTTCTGGACAATTTCGTATGAATCTCTTTATGATGTTTTCTGTCAATTTTAAATTTTGGATGATATGTCTCTTTATTATGATATTTTTGCATTTCAACATTAATAAAATTGTAACTTGTGCCTTAATTATATTTTATATGAATATTTCAGATTTATACATCAATATATAACTCCATTGGCACAAATTAGTTGACTATAATAATCAAGAAATGGAATAATGATAATGTTACTGATATATTTGATGAAAATAATGAAAAAAAAATAATTAATTATAAACACAAAGAAAGTCCTATTAAATTCTAAAAATAAGCAATAGAAAAAACTACATTGACACTAATACAAGAAAAGTAATAGAAATTACACCTCAAAAAATTATACCACGATTTAAAAGTTGCTCTCTCTATCAAAGGCAATTGCATATTCAAATAAAATTCAGATTCACGTTAGAAATTAAAGTCAAGAACAAAACACTTTCTAACAAAAGTGATTGTATACCCAACATATATCGAATTTGAAGCTTTTGGTTAAAGATGTAGCACTTATCAGTTACCACTTCATCACAACCTTCGATGATAAATTTTGATATGATTAAATTAACCTCAATTCTCATTTAGGGTTAGTTTCACCCTTGGTCTCCCAACACATTCCCCTATAATTGATCTACCACAAATTGAGACACTAAATTATAGTAACACATCAATAAAGTCATAAAACCTTTTTTTTGTAAAACTAAAGTTACTGAACTTTGTGTTATATCTATAGAGTTACAAAAAAAAAATTGCCTCAAATTTACAACATTATATATAAATTCCTATGGGAACCCATCATTATCTATTTGGAACATATATATTCTCTAATCTAAAGAGAGTGAGAAAACAATTAAACTATGAAACATAATTGTGTCAAACGTGATGTGCTTTCAATACTATGAAAAAACAATTAAATCTTATTTATGATTTAACAAAAAAAATCAAATTAGATGTGTCTTACAACAAAATATCACAATATAAACTATAAAAAAAAAATGTGAAGCAGATGTGGAAGAAAATGAATTTGAAATTAAAATTAAAATTTAGATATATGGAAACATAACAGAAAGCACCTATACTAATATTTACTCAGTTACATTAGAGGATCGTAAAGAGATTAAAAAATGATTAGTCAAATGATATCTTATTAAGAGCCTATTTGACATTGTCATTGATAGGTTAAAAATATTTATTTTGAGGAAAAAAATACTTTTTTGAATTATCAAGGTATCTGGCTAATCAGTAAAATTATTTTTAAATAGAAATAGAAACAATTCTTTCTGCAGTCGGAAAAACTAAAAAATTTATGCTTCTTAAGAAAAAAATAGAATATTATTTTTCTCAAGACCAAAATATCCCGACCATATATATAGTTTTACCAATATATCCTTTATATATTTTTTGTGGTGAATTTTTCGTATGTAATGATTTAATTTGTGGAATAATTTTTAAGTTTATTTTGCTTGATAATCACTATGTTAATATCATATCAATATTTAATTTATTTTCTTATTTATATATGTTATTATTGATTGAAAATTCTAATATGTGTATTTTAATTTAATAAAAAAATTAACCAAAAATTTATAATAGATATTTAAAATAATTTCTCTCAATAAAATAATTTTAATATTAAAAGTGCATTAATATTTGTCTTTTTTTTGTAATTTATCTCTCAAAACTTTTTAAAGAAAATTAGTTAAACATATCATGATTATTAAAAATACTTTTCAAATGATTAAGTCAACCGCAAATTATTATTTTTTCCAAAAATACTTTTCTTAAAAGTTATTTTTTTTTAAAAAGAATCTAAAAATAAATAGGTTGTTGATTCATTGTACCTATTTGATTGATTGAATAAGTAAGTTATGTTTTAAGAAAATTAGTTAAACATAATATGATTATTAAAGATACTTTTCAAATGATTAAGTTAACCACAAATTATTATTTTTTTCAAAAATATTTTTCTGAAAAGCTATTTTTTTTAAAAGAACATCTAAAAATAAACATGTCTTNTTTTTAAAGAAAATTAGTTAAAGATATCATGATTATTAAAAATACTTTTCAAATGATTAAGTCAACCGCAAATTATTATTTTTTCCAAAAATACTTTTCTTAAAAGTTATTTTTTAAAAAAAAGAATCTAAAAATAAACAGGTTGTTGATTCATTGTACCTATTTGATCGATTGAATAAGTAAGTTATGTTTTAAGAAAATTAGTTAAACATAATATGATTATTAAAGATACTTTTCAAATGATTAAGTTAACCACAAATTATTATTGTTTTCAAAAATATTTTTTTAAAAGAACATCTAAAAATAAACATGTCTTTGACTCATTGTGCCATTTTTTGTTTAATTGAATGTGTAAATTATTTAATAAAAAACAGATTAGGAATAAAAATTCTATAATCCAAAAAGGGAAAAATGATTTCAACCACTATAAATATCAATGGAAAATGTTTTTTATTCAACACACATCAAAATAATTTCCACAAAAAAACTCAACATTATTTGAGAAAAAGATGGCCATTTCTAAGAGCTTTATTTTCTTCACTTTACTTATTTTTGTCATCTTTCCTGCTCATGAATGTAAGTATGATTAAGAAAATTTCATTTTTCATTATACATTTAAAACTATAATTAGCTAGGATTCACTGTTAAATTGCTCGTTACTAACATAATATCATGATAATTTATCACTAGATAAAATTACTGACAAATTTTACTGTTTAGCTATGAAATTTTGTCTAATACTAATTCATGTTGCCTTGTATTTTACAAGATAAAATTAGTGTTTTTTTTTCATGTTTTTGTTCACGTGTCTTGATATAAGTATCAGGGTCTTAAAGGGGAAAATAACGCTCATATCTAGAGATGGGCAGAACTAGGATATATTCTTCGGGTTGAATGAACCCCTTTTTCTAAAATTTACAATGTATACATAATGTCAAAACTATTATTTTTACGTATATATAATAAATCGATATTTTCTCAAATGGATATTTAGAGATCTCACTTGTTCATAGATCTTGAAATCAGATCAATATCCATTTCTCAATAGATCTATTTATCAATTTTGTATGTTTGCCTCTTTATATTTTCAAATTCTTTAATGAGAATTCTGACTCCACTATTGATAATCTAGGACTCGAACCTTATATATATAAATTGATAATCACTTGCATTTTATTTATTTTTATATTTTAATCTTAGTACTAGCAAATGTATGTTGGTATCAAGACTTTGACTAATTCAGATCTACAGACTACGTTATGTATGAGTCCCATTAGAGGGGAAACCGCTGCCTATTGAGATTTTTTTCAAATCCAGGCACGAACGAATCTAGGATACTTACACTATATATACAAGATCAAAATTATTATTATATATAATAGGTGTAGAGTTTTCTAATAGGCTTCTTCATACATTTATTTTTTTTGTATCTTTAAGCACCGTCTCCGTTGTTAATAACCTAAGGCTCGAACCTGAAACACCTTACTGAGAATGAATGATTCTTATCCATCCTATCATAATCTTTAGTAATAGATAAAATTAAAATTAATTCAGATTTCATTAGGTTGGCTTGTTTTTTTTTTTTTTTGTAATCTCTCATCTTAATAATCTTTTTTTAAAAAAAAATTATTATCTTATATTTTAATGCAGGTGAAGAAGTAATTAATGAAGATGGGATACTTATGGCTCCTGGATGGTGTTTGAAGAGCCCAATAAAAGCAGGAGATTGGTGTTGTTGGACAAATTATAATTGTTTTGATAATTATGAAACATGTAGACATAAATGTCCACCTTATCCTCCTCGCGATTAATTAATTTTAAACATCTAAAATATGCTTCATATATGAAATTATTAAAATATTATTTCCATAATAAAACATGAATATTTCATTTTATCAATGTTATATATGGTTCTGGACAATTTCGTATGAATCTCTTTATGATGTTTTCTGTCAATTTTAAATTTTGGATGATATGTCTCTTTATTATGATATTTTTGCATTTCAACATTAATAAAATTGTAACTTGTGCCTTAATTATATTTTATATGAATATTTAAGATTTATACATCAATATATACTCCATTGGCACAAATTAGTTGACTATAATAATGATCAAGAAATGGAATGATGATAATGTTACTGATATATTTGATGAAAATAATGAAAAAAAAAAAATTAATCATAAACACAAAGAAAGTCCTATTAAATTCTAAAAATATGCAATAGAAAAAACTACATTGACACTAATACAAGAAAAGTAATAGAAATTACACCTCAAAATATTATACCACTATTTAAAAGTTGCTCTCTCTATCAAAGGCAATTGCATATTCAAATAAAATTCAGATTCACGTTAGAAATTAAAGTCGAGAACAAAACACTTTCTAACAAAAGTGATTGTATAACCAACATATATCGAATTTGAAGCTTTTGGTTAAAGATGTAGCACTTATCAGTTACCACTTCATCACAACCCTCGATAATAAATTTTGATATGATTAAATTAACCTCAATGCTCATTTAGGGTTAGTTTCACCCTTGGTCTCCCAACACATTCCCCTATAATTGATCTACCACAAATTGAGACACTAAATTGTAGTAACGCATCAATAAAGTCATAAAACCTTTTTTTGTAAAACTAAAGTTACTAAACTTTGTGTTATATCTATAGAGTTACAAAAAAAAAAAATTGCCTCAAATTTACAACATTATATATAAATTCCTATGGGAACCCATCAGTATCTATTTGGAACATTTATATTCTCTAATCTAAAGAGAGTGAGAAAACAATTAAACTATGAAACATAATTGTGTCAAACGTGATGTGCTTCCAATACTATGAAAAAACAATTAAATCTTATTTATCATTTAACAAAAAATATCAAATTAAATGTGTCTTGCAACAAAATATCACAATATAAACTATAAAAAAAATGTGAAGCAAATATGGAAGAAAATGAATTTAAAATTAAAATTTAGATATATGGAAACATAACAGAAAGTACCTATACTAATATTTACTCAGTTACATTAGAGGATCGTAAAGAGATTAAAAATGATTAGTCAAATGATATCTTATTAAGAGCTTGTTTGACATTGTCATTGAGAGGTTAAAAACATTTATTTTGAGGAAAAAAAATACTTTTTTGAATTATCAAGGTATCTGGCTAATCAGTAAAATTATTTTTAAATAGAAATAGAAGCAATTCTTTCTGCAGTCGGAAAAACTAAAAAATTTATGCTTCTTAAGAAATAAATAGAATATTATTTTTCTCAAGACCAAAATATCCCAACCATATATATAGTTTTATCAATATATCCCTTATATATATTTTGTGGTGAATTTTTCGTATGTAATGATTTAATTTGTGGAATAATTTTTAAGTTTATTTTGCTTGATAATCACTATGTTAATATCATATCAATATTTAATTTATTTTCTTATTTATCTATATTATTATTGATTGAAAATTCTAATATGTGTATTTTAATTTAATTAAAAAAAATTAACCAAAAATTTATAATAGATATTTAAAATAATTTCTCTTAATAAAATAATTTTAATATTAAAAATGCATTAATATTTGTCTTTTTTTGTAATTTATCTCTCAAAACTTTTTAAAGAAAATTAGTTAAACATATCATGATTATTAAAAATACTTTTCAAATGATTAAGTCAACCGCAAATTATTATTTTTTTCAAAAATACTTTTCTTAAAAGTTATTTTTTAAAAAAAGAATCTAAAAATAAACAGGTTGTTGATTCATTGTACCTATTTGTTCGATTGAATAAGTAAGTTATGTTTTAAGCAAATTAGTTAAACACAATATGATTATTAAAAATACTTTTCAAATGATTAAGTTAACCACAGATTATTTTTTTCAAAATTATTTTTCTGAAAATCTATTTTTTTTTAAAAAGAACATCTAAAAATAAACATGTCTTTGACTCATTGTGCCAATGTTTGTTTACTTGAATAAGTAAATTATTTAATAAAAAAACAGATTAGGAATAAAAATTCTATAATCCAAAAAGGGAAAAATGATTTCAACCACTATAAATATCAATGGAAAATGTTTTTTATTCAACACACATCAAAATAATTTCCACTTTCTAAGAACTTTATTTTCTTCACTTTCCTTATTTTTGACATCTTTCTTGCTCATGAAGGTAAGTATGATTAAGAAAATTTCATTTTTCATTAAACATTTAAAACTATAATTGGCTAGGATTCATTGTTAAATTGCTCGTTACTAACATAATATCATGATAATATATCACTAGATAAAACTAATGACAAATTTTACTATTTAGCTATGAAAGTTTGTCTAATACTAATTCATGTTGCCTTGTATTTTACAAGATAAAATTAGTGTTTTTTTATTCCGATTTTTTGTTCATGTGTCTTGATATAAGTATCAGGGTCTTAAAGGGGAAAATAACGCTCATATCTAGAGATGGACAGAGCTAGGATGTATCCTTTTTCTAAAAATTACTACAATGTATATATAATGTCAAAACTATTATTTTTACGTATATATAACAAATCGATATTTTTTCAAATGGATATTTAGAGATCTCTCTTGTTCATAGATCTTGAAACCAAATTAATATCCATTTCTCAATAGATCTCTTTATCGATTTTATATGTTTGGTTCTTTATATTTTTCAATTCTTTAATGAGAATTCTGACTCCACTACTGATAATCTAGGACTCGAACCCTATATATATATATATATATATATATATATATATATAAATTGATAATCACTTACATTTTATTTATTTTTATATTTTAATGCAGGCAATAATCTTAATACTGTCAAGTGTTTTAAGAATCTATCAGGATCAGGATGGTGTTGTGTGACAACTGCATTGTGTTATGATCAACAAAATACATGTTTAAATAGTTGTCCTTATTACCCTCCTTTTAATGAATTTAATTAATTAAGAAATCCTCTTCTAAGAGTTTTGTTAAATATCTAAATTATGCTCCATATATATATATGCAATTATTAAAATATTATTTCCATTCATGTTGTCAATGTTTAGTTACAATGTGGCAAATCAGTGCTGAATAATTTCGTATGAATTTTGCATTTTAACATTAATAATCTATGAAAGTTAAATAGGAGTACTTACAATTTTCTCTTTTTTTTCTTAACGTTGATCTAAGTTCCGTTTGTAATAAAATCATAACGTGTAATAATATTTCTTTATGCATATATAAGCCTTGTATATCATTGGCAACAATTAATTGATCACAAGCTATAATCCTCAACAAAAAATGAGATTTGTTATTTTATAAGTCACCTTACTAGCTACCACATGTAAAACTAACCTAATTAATAATGCATAAAAAGTTATGTTATCGATGTATATAACTTAATTTTAGACGTACATAAAAATTACAGTAAACATGACAAAGTGTTCATTTTCTCCAAAGACAACATCTTGAAGCTAAACAAAGATATGACCGAGGCTCTGGATATGTACGACATTATGTATTTAGTGTAATTCTATAGGTAGGGATGGAATCTTGTTTTGTGGTTAAGGTGGAAAAAGTTGATCATAAGTGAAATAAACGCGAAAAGAAGATAATCCTATATATATGTATATGAAGAAAGATATGATAAACTTTTTATATAAGTGAATTGGCCAAATAATATATATACCTATTGTCATCGATCTTGTCAGACTTGGTAAGTAAAATTCCATCGATTAACCTCGGATTTGGTGAAGGGAAGATCAGATCATGACCTCAATAATTACATTGGATATACAATGTTAAAATTTATTATTTTTAACAAATTACATTGTATATATACTATCTTCCGACTTGTGAGATAAAAAGGTTGTTTTCGAGTTTCGATAGACTTGAATTATATTTAATCGGATTCAACCATTGTTTTCTATACTAAGCAACGTGTGTCTAAAATCCTTAATTACTTTTTTTCTCTAATTGAATTAATTACAAATTCACATACGTGAATTATATTATAACATATCCGTTGTAGTCTAGTTGGTTAGGATACTCGGCTCTCACCCGAGAGACCCGGGTTCAAGTCCCGGCAACGGAACTTTTTTTTCATTTAATAATATTTTTTCCCGTCCCTTTTATATGTCATACTTTTCTTTTTAGCATGTTCCAAAAAAAAGCCATACTTTCTTGTTTGAAAACAATTTGAAAAGATAGGGACGATAAGAAAGTACTTCCTCCGTTCCTATTTAGTTGTCAAAATTTTCGATTTCACGGTCGTTTTCCTATTTAGTTGTCACAATTTTAGGTTTCACACCCCTTAAAAAATGAGGTAAGTTTACCATTGTACCCTTATATAGTGTTCTCTTAAAGTCAAGTTTTCAATAAATGGACATGAATTAATTTATTTAGATTAATTAAATTGATCAATGAACATAAATGAATTATTTAGTTTTGCTATGTTGATCAAATTCACACTTTCAAGGCTATTAACTCTCGACAGTAAAATAGGAAGAATAATATCATTTATTATTAATTTTGTGAAATGACAAGTACTAAGAAACGACGTATAATTAAGACCGGATGGAGTAATACATCTTGATATATATGTTGCATGTCTATAAATAGAAAATAGTGAAATGGCAGGAAAGTTTAATTTCTTTGCTACCTTCTACATGTACATAGTTTCAACCTAAAAATGTTAACGCACTCGTGTCAAATCCTCGAAAATGCACTACTTTTTGGAGGATCCAACACGCCTCTCCACAACACTTGGGAAGGGTCCGAGCAATATAGGTTTCAACTTCATTTCAACAGAATTAGCTAGCACATAAACATAAAATTTTGTGATCTTCAATCCTTTATCAATGGAGGAAAACACGAAAACTAAGAAATAGTTTTGAGGGCTTCCTTTTTCGCGGGACTATAGCTACCGTAAATATAAGAGCCAAATCCCCAGAATGTAATAATCAAAGACAGGATCTTGAAACCACTCATAGGATCATGCAACAATATCACAGCTGCAATGCTAGTAATCGGTACTCTTACAGCGTTAAGGACACCAGCCAAGACAGTGGATGAGAGGAAAACAACCGCGGTGGCTCCCAACACTCCCAACTGGAAAGTGATAATCCCCCAAATGATAACCGAGTAATACGCGTTTTCCCCACCCTTGAATGTACTTGCCTCAGATTTCATCCCATGGAAACCGTTACTCATAACAAGTCCGATTGTTGTGAATATAAAGGCAAAGAGGGAAACCATGAGTTGCTGCTCAAGAACAACAAGGAAAGACCTTTTACCGAGTAATTTCACAAAAATTAACTCTGATAAGGCGAAAATCAGACCATGGAGTGCAGATCCCAGTATATCCCACACAAAACCAATAATGTACTGACGGTCGGTGATGTATCCATACCTGTCTGAATTTGAATCAAGAGCAATGATCGTCATGGCAGCAGTAATGATCACAATAGAATTTATAATTGATAGATTCATAGTGTTTTTCACGAGAACATATCCGAATAATGCAGAAAACACCAGTGAAGTCGAGGCTAAAAGAGCAGCAGTTGATGCTGGCAGGTAGGCATAGGCATATGCATACATGAGGTTGTCAGCAGCACTCAAGAATCCCAAGACAACATAAGATAAAGTTAGTTTTAAGTCAAGTGGCGTCGGGAACACTTTAAGAAAAAAGTATGAGGGAATTAGGACTATCGCGATCATAGGCCATCCTGCAACTGAAACCCATGATATTATCCACTTGCTCTTCCCACCATTTGCAAAATATAAACGGGACAAGAGGCTAGAAGCAGGGAACAGAACAAGCATCCCCATGCTACTTAGAAACAAAAGAATCCAATGTGAAATCGGCTTGTTGTAATACATTTCACAAAGCATCGTCCAATAGGCCGAGATATATTGCCAGAGTGACTTTGATGGCGGCGCTTCATCCATTATTTCCTCTACAAAAAGCCAGTCATCATAGATAAATGTCAATTTTCAAAAACAACATGACAGAGTATTTGATCGGAGAAAGGAATCAAAGAATGACTCATAAGTAGCAACAACAACAACAACAGCATATTCAGCATGATCCCACAAGTGGAGTCTAGGGAGGGTAGTGTGTACTGTGTACGCAACCTAGCCTCTACCTTGGGAGATGGAGAGGTTGTTTCTGATAGACCCTCATCTCAAGTAAAAGCAATTTTTAAAAAACGAGAGAGAAGAAGCAATGACTCATTAGTAGCATTCAATATAAAAGAGTAACAGAAACATGGAGTAAGTAAAGCAACTAAACAGTCAGAAAATGCTTAATAAAAGGTTGTAGGAAACAGGCTTGAACCTTGCAGTACCTACTTATGAACTTCCTTAGCTAATTCGGTACATAACTACCTTATGATCTACGCATAAATCACAGTTTATACAAATGATCTCCGTAAAGTGAGGATATGCAAATGAATAACCACTTAAAAATTAAGGACTTGAATACATACAGAGAAAATAATTATAGCAAATTCAAGCTAAAACTAAATGCTTCAGCTGCCTAACTACCGCCAAAATGTGAAACTCAATATATGCTCTTGGGGTATTAGACACCTATCCTCTCAGGGGCAGAGCTAGAGTATAGCTTATGTGTTTTGGTCGAAACAAATAACTTTGGTTCAAACCCTTGAATATACACAAACCATTCATTTTAAGACCGGTAACTTAAAAGGACTAGAATCCCGAACTCAATTTTACTCTCCATTTAGAAAGTGGGGCCCTGAATCTTTCCCTCTAGTCATGTCCTTTGTCAAAGGGGGACAAGGCTCTGATTATTTCATAAGTAAATTCGTATTCTTCAAGCAATCAATTCAGTACCACAACCTCACTACCTCCACGAGGTAGTGCTAAGACATGTGTACCTCCTCACTAGTGAGATTGAGATTTCACTGAATATGTTCGTTATACACTATACAAGTACTGTCATTCAACACACAAGAAGAAAAAAACCAAGTGCTAAAAATCAAAACTTGAATTCACAATGTTCAAGAACCATCGAAGGATTTACAAAAACAAGAATAGCCACAAAGCATAAAAGCTGAAAATTTCAACAATACACAACGCAAGTACAATCATTCAACACACAAGAAAAAACACCCAGGTGCTAAAAATCAAAACTTTAATTCACAATTTCAAGAACCATGGAAAAAAACAATCATCTTGACAAATTTAACATACCCACAAAGCACAAAAGCTGAAAAAAGTTCAGATTTTTTTTCAAGGGTTTTCACATAATTAGTCGGTCAGATTTACTGTTTACTTTTACGAGCCATGATACACATATTATACTGACCTGGAACTGAAATAACCAATGGTTGCTGCATGAACCCAAGAATTCAGGGGACAGTGAAGGAAGTTGAGAGTGGAGATACCAGAACTAATCCGGTCGGGTCAAAGAAAATTCCGGGTCTGCTCAATTTTGAACTGGGGTTCTTGAGATTTTACAACCATAGAAGCAGAGATTGAGAAAAATTTATGGTATCTAAATCAGACAGCAAATTGTGGTACTGTGTTCTATGGTCCACAAATCAAAAATCAAGATTTCAATGATTAGATGAAAGTTTTTGGGTTAGGAAAAAAAATACTAATTGGCTTTTAATACATAGTGAAAGTTGCGGATAATTTTATTTAGACACTTGAATTAAGTTTATTTCAAATTTTGATCCTTTTTGTGTTTATTTTCTCGTCTATTAGATAGTTAACTTAATTACATAAAATATGTGTTCTTTTTTAATTATATGCATTCGTATTTCACTTCAATAAATAGTAAAATTTCAGATGTGTATAACTAAAGGAGAGATATATAAATAGATGAATGAAAAATGTGTGCAAAAGTATTTTCAAAATTTGAACAAAAAATATCTAATTAAATACTTTATTTGAAGGAGTGTTCAATTGAAACATGATTTAATTCGAGTGTTCAAATGAAATATTAAGAAAAATTTAAGGAGTTGTCTATGTATTAAGCTAAAATAATTATATCTCAATATACGAAAAGTATACATTAATTATATATAAATTAAAATAAAAAATTGTAAATTCCAATTGATATACATTTCATGACTATTATTTTGATGGACAAGGATATGATTGTAGATTGGAGGTTGTGGAGGACACAAATTAAGATAAAAGGTTTATAGACAGTTGAACGTTTTCTCTCTTACCCTTCCATACTAGTAGTCATAGCATTACTCATGTAGTTTTTTGTTCTTTGGGTTCATTTACGAGTCAATTCCAATTCCCTAAATGGTCACCCAAGTTTGGGGAATTGCCTTAAAATATCATTTATGTTTCACTTAGGACCAAAATATCACCTAACTATTACTATTTTCCTCCAAATATACTTAAAACTTTAAAAATTTTACTCTCTCCAAGTTGGCATGCCATGTTATTAAAGTTTTTTTTTAAATAATAGACTTATTCAATTCATCAAACTCATTTAACTAAATTAATAATCTTATTATTTTTTTAAAAAATAAAAAATAAAATATATATATATATATTTTATTTTAATTTTATTTTTTTATTTTTTTTATTAAGAAGAAAACTTCATACTGAAGAATCTTTTATCATAATTAAACTTTTTTATTTTTTTATGCTATGAAAAAATAGGGTTTTAAAATATACTATGCTGTCATCAATTTTAAATACTTATAAACACATATATTCAAAAAAAAAATATATCAATATGCAAATCACTCATGAATGTTAACTTACATCAATTAATCATAAATTGTATAATGAATCAATAATATTAAATGTCAATTAACTATTACAATATAATTAATTGTGTACTTTGTAATTCATGCTTACAATATTATTATTATTATTTTAAAAAAAGGAAGTGACTAATATTATTACTAATTTATTTCCCCCCAAAAAAATATACTAATACCTCAAAAGTCTCCTTCTATTCTAGTTGATATGTCATGTCATTAAATCATCATTTTTAAAAAAAGAATAATAGACCTATTTAATTCATTAAACTTATGCATCTACAAAACAAATATATAAATTACGTGAGAATTTATGAAGATTATAAAAAAAATACTTTTAAAATATCTAATTCCTTCATATTTTTCTACCAAATAAAATTCAATGAATTTTTTTTTGTGTTTAATTGTTACCTGAGAATTTTTGAAATCTCTAAGTAAATTATTTGAAAATTTTAAGTAATTTTTTTCATAAAAGTATTCAAATAAATTTGTAAGGTTGACAAAATAGTTGGTAAAAAGGAGAAATTTATTATTTAACTTTTGTTTTTAATTTAATTTTGATCAGTGATTTATATATCAATATTTTTTGACTATATGTGTTTATAGGTATTCAAAATTGATGACATTATATTAAGTTTTAAAAAAAAAACCATTCTTCATAGCATAAAAAAATTAAAAGTTAATTATGATAAAATATTTTTAAGTATGAAAATTTCTTCTCAATAAACTAATATATATATATATAAAAATTAAAAAACAACAAGATCATTATTTTAGTTAATTGAGTTTGATTAATTAAATAAGTCTATTATTTAAAAAAAAAAAAGGCTTCAATGACATGGCATGCCAACTTGGAGAGAGGGGACTTTTGAAGTGGTAAGTATATTTGGAGGAAAATAGTGATAGTTAAGTGATATTTTGGTCCTAAATGAAACATAAATGATATTTTAAGGCAATTCCATAAACTTGGGTGACCATTTAGGGAATTGACTCGTTCATTTACTATATATTATTTCTTATAGTTGGATTATCATATCATTTTATTATAGTTATTGTTCAGAATGATTTGTCATATTTTCTACTTGTGTATTATCATGACTTCTTGATTTTTATTTTTATTTTCATACTAGTTTGAAGTTTAGACTGATCTTTTGTCGAACGGAGGATTTATCAAAAAAAGATTTAGGTAAATTCAAGAAAATAATATTTTTTTCTTTTTAGTTTAAATTCACAACTAATCTTTCCCGCTTCAATTTTTGTTTTAAAATTATTTCAATTCGCCACGCACCTACTCTTGTTTTATGGTTTTCCACCCTATGTCCAGAGCCTATATTGAAGCTCCAACTGAATTTGGATTGCGCTCTGCAGGGCTGATTCAAGCACGAGCCTAAAATCTCTGATTAAAAATGAAGCACTCCACTAATACATCACAACTTGGTGTTGGTCACCTACTTTATTCTCCAACCTAAGCAAATCAAAGAATATTATACTCATGACCTGTCAAAGGGAACTGATTATTAATTTAATAAGTAAATTATTATTCTTTAAGCAATCAAATCTTTCCTGCCAACAATAAAAAAATTCAGCAAGACATAACAGAATGTCATCCAATACACACACATACCAAAAAAAAAACAAAAACAAGTGCTACTAATCAAAACTTGAATTCAAATTTTCAAAGAACTGACAACGATAATAACATACTCATTATAATTATATAAATAAAATTTAGAAATGGTAGTAAGTAGCCAGACTTTACCATTATTTTTGTACGATAGAAATATTATTTTCAATAGACACTAAGCTCAAAAGAAATGCAATCGATGCACGAAAAAAACAACAACATATCCAAACTCCAGTGTTATAACTTATAAGTGTAGTTTGGATTTAAAAGGGTAAGATGCAGATAAACCTTACATTTATCTTTATGAGATAGAAAATATTTTTAATAGACCCTCTAATTAAAAGAAATGTAACTGATACAGAAAAAAAAAAAAAAAAGAGATAACAACATAGCTCAAAAACACATCAAGAGTAAGAAAAATTGAGTGATATCCAAATTATACTACTGAAAGTGGACAATAGTAAAACGTACTAACTCTCTTTCCTAATTCTTGACCTTCATACCTACGATCTGAATTCAACCTAAACTTCAGCCTGAAATAATCGGACCGGGTCAAAGAAAATCCGGATCTACCCATTTTCGAGATTCTTGAGATGAGAAATCAGACAGCATATTATAGTGCTGTGTTTTATGGTCCACAAATTACTCATTTAATTGGCTGGTGGCATTGGGAATCAAATAAAATCTTTTTATGTTCCGTCGAAAATAATTACAATCGCTAATTAATATATAAAAGATATACATTAACAATAAAATAAAATTGTGAACAATTGATCTACTAGTTATTTTGATGTACGAGGATATGATCATAGATAAAAGGTTGCGGAGAATATGAATTAGAATAAAAGATTAATAAATAATACTTAGAGTATTGTTTCACTTACTCTTCTGTACTAATAATATCTTATTATTTCAAACATTTAATTTAATTTATATATATTTATTTGATTGTTATGAAAAATAACAGTAAATTTTGACCTAACAAATAAACGTGTTTTGCGTTTGGTTTTTTTTTTTTTTAACTTCAAGTGCTAGAAGAATTATGACTTGTTTTTTTCTTTACTACCAAATGGCTTTAATTTAATGATATTTTATTATTTCAAACCTTTTGATTTACATCATAAAGATGTTTTTAAAAACGTGTTTTTAATGCGACGAAAAGGGAAATATTTTACTTTAAAAAACTTCGAGTAGGTCATAATTTCAACTAGTGATGGTAATCGAAATCTCTTTTGTTGAAAAATTAAAATTATTTATATATATTCTAGTAAACAAATGTTAGGATTAAATCGAGGTTGGTTTATTTGGTTGGTCATACAATAACCTAGAACTATGAAGAAATTCATCCCATTTTTAACTGAGACCACTCAATCGATTTCATCCACTTGAAAATTCGTGTAAAAGTGGCTAATTCAACTTTTTAATAGACTTGTTAGTTCCGCAATATTCCAGTTTCAGAGGCTTGATCAGGATTCGAGGAAGTTCCTTGGCTCTTTTACTTCTTTCGAAGATCATGTCAAATCGAGGCACTTTTTTCTATTTTTCGATTAGATGTGCTCGGCATATGCTAAAGCTAGAGCGTGATGGCAAGAATTGATCGAGACTAAAATTAAAACTATTGAGTTAAATCGAATTTGTATCTCAATTTCTAACTCCACCCCTAATTGTGGAAAGAATAATATTTCAAGAGTTCAAAACACCGTAGAAGTGAAATGAGTAAGAATGACCATTGCATTTTTAGCTATCAAATAAGCAAGTTAAGCTAAATTTAAACGAGATAAAATAAATTGATTTATTAAATAAGTGGGTAGTTGACTAGATCAAAAATTACTTGAGTTGAAACAAGTTAGCCTTAAGTAAATTAAAAGGTGGATCATAACCCCTATCCGTCCAATTCGTACCAAACTTTAATTATTTTATTTATTTTTTAATACTTTTTTTAATATCTAAGAAAATTAACTTTCCTTTATTATTGCTATATATAAAATAATCAAATTTAAAAAATATATTTTTTTTGAAACTATTTGGTAATATTTTGCATGAATCAATTTAGGCTACATATTAATCTAATTTTGAGCTGAGAATGGATTTGACTGAAATAAAATGAATTAATACATGAGTCACGAGTGAGTTAATGACCAAACTAAACTCAGACGATTCAAATAAATTATATTTTAAAAAGCTAATTTTACCACATTTATTCATATATTATAAAGTTTTAGTTTTATCCGTGTCAAATTGAAATAACAATAGTTATAAACAACTAGCTCTCAAATTAAATAATTATTTAAAATAGTGAGAGATATAACAAAAATCATCAAATAAAAAAATGATTCGAGTTATACTAAATCACCTATAGAGTAAACTTTTTAGAGAATTTATTCACAATTTTGTCCATGTGAACTTATTCATATTGTCAATCTTGATTTAGAATTAAAAAATAAGAAGAATTATGATAGATTAATTGTCAATGTAAAACTAATTAATTCATTATGACTCCTGACAAATGTTATTTTGCTAAAATAGGAAGAAAATTTAACAATGTGAATCAGAAGTAAAATGGAAAATTAATAAATGACTAATAAAAATCCCAAGAAAAGCATCAGAAAGAAATGAGAGTAAACAGTAAACTCATAATAACTTGATCAAATTAGTTACAAAATTTCCTTTTAAAGAATCTATAAAAATTGACAAGAAATACATTTAATGTGCATTGTCTAACAAATAGTTCATATGATTCTTATCTTCTAATAAATGATATATATTTATGATTATTATTATTAATAAATCCATATTTATTAAGTTCACAAAAATAATCCTAAAACTATTATTTTTTAATTTAAAAAAATATATCATGTGGCTATATCAAGAATTTAGATAATGTCACGTGACAAAACTTGATAGTTCGTACTAGGTTCCGCTAGTGGCACAAATGAATCAAATATGTCAATGCGATGACATAAATAAGTCCAACTAATAATAGATGGCATAGTTAAGTCATTAATAAAAAATTGATGACATATATAAGATTTTTTTTTCATTATTTGATAAATTTTATGAATAAATTTTGATTATCTCATATATATAGGTACTTTTCTTTCATCGTATATTTTATCTTTCGTGAAGTTAGCATGAAATTTCAAGAGATTGTAAGTTGTTTAAGACACTTTTAGTCTATCTTAATTCATTTTTTGAACATTTTCATTTATCGTTGTTTTAGTTTAATATCTACAGACTTGCATTATTTTGAGAATTTATCCTCAACTTCACTTTTGTAAGCTTACTTATATCACTGGTCCCATGTTTGAATAAAAGAGGAGAATCGTGATTTCTTCTATTGCATATCTTATCTTTTGTGAAATTCGTATAAATTTCAAAAGATTATAAGTTTTTGCAAGATAATTTTAGTCTATTTTATTTTTTTAACATCTTCATTTAATGTGTTTTTTTTAATTTAATATCTATGAACTTACACTATTTTGAGAATTTATTTTCAATTTCATTTTTTTGTAAGCTTACTCACATTACTGATCCCAAATTCAAATAAAAGAGAAGAATCATAATAGTCTAATAGTTATCAACATAAAACTAATCAATTCAGGATAAGTCCAAATACCACATGTAATTTTGCTAAAATAGGAAGAAAAATTAACAAGTGTGAATCAATAGTAAAATGGAAAAATTAATAAATGACGTCGTAAAAATCCCAACAAAATTGTCAGAAAAAATTGGAAAAAAAACAGTAAACTCATAATAACTCAGTTAAATTAGTTACTAATTTTCTTTTTTTAGGAATTTACAAATAAAAGACTAACAAAATAGAAATATATATAATTACTTTTTCCTATCTAGTCCTTGTTCTATACATTTTATCCAATATATATAGCCAGAATTTGTGTATATTATAAAAACCATTGCATATCATATGAAATTTTCTTATCATATTTGAAGAATTAAAGCAACAAGATTTCAAACTTCATCAAAATTCATGAGAATGGCCATTTTAATTCCCTCTTATTTTCTTCTTCTTCACATTTTTATATCAGGTATGTGTCCATTTTTTCAATTTTATCTGATAATTTATTTGTTATATAATATGTCTCAAAATATTTGACATCATTAAACTAGGTAATGATGTTATTTTACACAATTTGTACAACATTTAAGAACTCAAATTCATTCAATTAGTTTTGTTGATTGTAGGGTAGATCTCATTGCAAATATTTATATATATGTACTCAAATTATATTTTATTTATCAAGATTCAAATTTTAATATCATTAAGGAATGTGTTGGAATGAATGTTCGATTCTTCTACTTGTTGGTATCGAGCCCTAGGTGCAAATTCCTAGAAATAGCCCGCTAGCCACTTTTTAGTCATGTCTTTGAGAAATAATCAACTAATTCATGGTAACTTTTTTACTTCATCCTAGGAACTTCATGATGACTCGAACTCATAAGCCATAACCTAAGAACTGAAGATGAATAATACATATCATCTGAGCAACCCCTTCATAATTTTTTTTACCTCACCCTACTCGGGATCAATAGTGTTCTCAAATATCGTACCTTTTTATTTATTAACATTTTTTTTTGTGTAGTTGGCATGGGAGATAGCAACTTGACTCATTTGGAGATGGCAAGAGGAAATTTGACAGAATTGGATGTAGATTACCATTATAGATGTTCTGGAAATTTGGGTCCATGTAACTATGAATATTGTGATGAAGATTGTTGCATTAGAACATGCAATAATTATTATAGTGAACTTAATCCAGAACCAAAATGTACTGACTTTCCTGGATATTATCCATACAAGTTTTGTATTTGCTGGCATGATTGTTATTGAAATAAATATAATATATTTTAATACGAATATATTACATTAATGATCTTATTTGTTCATGCAAATGCACTTGTATCTTCTTTTATTTTTTTCTTGTTTTTTTTGCCTGGTGTTGGATATTTGTATTGGAGTCCGATTGAATTTAAATTTATGATGGAAAGTAATTAAGTGATTTCATATTCAAGGTTCAAATCTGATATCTCTAATAATTAAGGATGAATGAAATAGTTATAATTCCACCACAAGTTTAATTTTTAATGAGAGATTACAATGATCTTATTGTTCATGAAAATGCACTTGCATTTATTTATTTTTCGATCTGATATTCGGTATTTGTATTGGAGTTTGATTGGTTCCAAATTCACGTCGTCGGAAAGTAGGCGACTCCATATCTAAGGCTTAAATTTGAGATCTTTAATTAAAGATGAAGGGATAGTTATCATTTCACCACAAGTCTAATTTTTGTTATTTAATTTTAATAAGATATCACAATGATCTAATTGTTCATGCAATAATGCACTTGTATCTTTTTTTTCCTTCTTTTTTAATTCGATATTCAGTATTCATATTAGAGTCCGATTGAATTTGATTTCATGCTAAAATGTTTCACATATTTGTAGCCTTGTAGGTAATTAAACACTTCTTAACAAAGGCGACTCCATATCAAAGGATCAAATCTGAGATCTCTAATTAAAGATGAATGAGTAGTTATAATTCCATCACAAGTCTTATTGGTAAAATGTATCCTATTTTAATAGTTTTTTAGTCGATATCTGTATTGAGATACTAAATAATCCGAATTCATACCTTTAATAAAAAGCGCTCCCAAACATGATTTATTCCATATAAAGAGAGCTCCATAGAGTAAAATGCTCTTGTATCTATCAAAGAAATGGTATAAGTATAGATACATTGTACAATAATAGTTTTTATTGCTTGGTTTGACTTTATCATAATGTAAAATAACTGATTAGTTTATTAAGATATTTATAATTGATGAGTTTTGTCAAAAAATGGTATAAAAATAATTCAAGAGAATTAAGACAACTTATAATTTCTAATTTATCACCATTTATGCCTTGTAAAATATATTTAAGGTATTAAATTAATGTAATTCCTAATATGAGGAAAACAAAATAGGATATAAATTGGAGTTGAGTATGTAAAGCATAATAATGAGAAAGAGAAATGAGAATGAGTCAAATAAATTTAACGAAACAATATAACAAAATAAAAATATAATTAAAACAGACATTGCAATTAAAATAAAGATACAATCAATAATAACCATCGAAACAAGTTGACACTACTTGCCTGTACTCAATACGTATATTGAATCAAGTAATGTTAATTTAACAATTATAATTCAAAAAAATACTTGTCATTTGACTATAATTATTATATATCATTATAATTAATTCACTTTCCCATTTAGTAGTTCCGATTTGTCAATCATCAAAGCATACAATTATGAGTCAAAAACATGCTTGAAGTATTTTGATTATTTGAGTTTTATTATCAAGTGTGTAAATTTTTGTGACGGTCCAACCCACTAATGATATTGTCCGCTCTGGGATTAGGTCCGCACGGCTTTAAAACGCGTCACTAATTGATAAGGTCTGCTTACTTATATACCCAATATTTTCCCTATATTTTACCGATGTGAGACTTCTTATCTTAAGTTGGGGTGTCACATACAACCCCTCTATGGACTCAGCGTCCTTGCTGAGGTTTGCCCCAGTGCATGAGATTTGCCTAGATTCTGTTGACTCTGACCCACATCAACAAGGCTGATACAACAATGACTCTAATACCATTTGTAACAGCCCAGTCCACTAGTGATATTGTCCGCTCTGAGCCTAGGCCAGTACAGCTAGTAAGACTTACTTACTTATATACCCAACATCTCTTCTGTGTTTTGCCGGTATGAGACTTCTTATAATCTTAAGCTAGGGTGTCACAATTTTCTACCTAAACTATCATTAGACTTTTATCGAAAGACACCTCAACTATCAGTTGTTCACAACAACTAAAATTCATAAAATTTAAACTTTGAATCTCTTCTAACTTAGTCAACTAGATTAATTCATCCTCCTATTTAGATTTCAACTTTAGTTGATCTCCCTAATCTATTTTGTAAACTCTAATCCGCTTGATCTTCCTATCTAGTTAACCTTAAAAGACAAAAAGAAGAAGAGAAACAAACTTGTATGAGTTCTAGTTAACTAAAAACCCTTAGTAGTTAGTAGTTAGCAGTTAGTAGTATAAATTCAATTTGATCCATATTATCTACTTGTTTGAATTTTCATCCCTATATAAAACCTCAAAGACATTTTTATATGAATACATAATATTTAAAATGAATAATTCATGTAAATCATAGATCAATAATTTTCCTCAAGATTCATATATATGGCTATTCTAGTTTGGTCCCCAAGTTTTTGTGCCATTTTTGTTCTCACTCTTGTAACAGGTTAGTTATGTTTCTCTTCTTCCTTTTTTTTTTTCCCCTTTTTGTAGTTGATATGAATTTAATTTTTTTTTATGTTCGACTAGTTAAAATAGTTTATAGGGATAGGACACAAGTACCCCTTTTAGACTATGCCCAAAATCTCATAGACACTCCTTAACTATACTAAGGTCCTATTACCCTTCTGTGCCCATTTTTTTTGTAATTTTGTACACCTTCTTGACTTACGTGACATCCAAACATCTCTCACGCGCCTAAACTGTATGGAGTCACGAAATGTGTTACATATGTCAAAAAGGTGTATATAATCACTTATTTGACAATCAAGAAAATGACTTGTTTTATAGGAGTGAAAACAAGCTTCATTATTAGTAGCATTCCATATATATAAGTTGTTCTATCAGAGACCCCCAAACTTCTTGCCTCACCTAACCGTGTGATGTTTGTTGATGATTGTTACAATGAGATTGGATCAAAATCTTATACATTTATCAATTTTATTTATGCTATATTAATTATATTATATTAATTGTCTCATCTAATAAATTTATCATTTTATATCATGCTGATTTTATATTTTTACCTTTTTTTCCCATTGGTTAGGTGGCATGAAAAAATTATTATTTGTATAGGAGTGAATCATGCCTTCTTTCATATGCGGGCTTAATCTCTTTTTTTTTCTTGAGTCGAACACATAAATATTATTTTCATTAATGATTATTGATAATGAGACTTTCAATTAGAATCTCAAACATCTATCAACTCTGATTATACCATATTAAATTATGTGAATTGTCTCATCTAAAGAATTATTCCGTCATTTTTAAGAAAAAATATTTTTTTCTATCTTGCTTAGGTGGCATAGGAGATACTAACTTGGGTCCAACACAAATGGACAATACTATGAATAATGGAAGACTAAATTCATCAGATAATTTGGATTATGATTATCAATGTTCATCAAATTTGGGACCATGCAATTATACATATTGTAATGAAGCTTGTTGTTATAGGGAATGTAACAATTATTATAGTGGATTTCACCCACATCCAATATGTGAGGATCAGGGACCTAGGTATAAGTATAAATTATGTATTTGTTGGCATGATTGTTAAAAATAATAATAGAGATCTTAATTATATCATATAATAATACTTAACTTGGATATATATTATATGTATATAAATATCCAAGGAATTAAGAATAAAGGATTTGTAATTTTGATGTCTTTTATTTAATTGATTGATGTTGTGTGAATGTTTTATTTTGTATGTTGGACGATTACAAACGTCTTTCATCAAGTAAAGGCTCACAAATCATGATAATGCTTTGAGAATCAATCATAAACCCCTTTGTTTGAATGATTTCTGAGGCTATTAATTTTTTTATATTATATTTTCTTTAAAAAAAAAAAAAAAGTCCAACAACAACACTACTTCCAAAGCTATAAAAAAATTATTTTTATATCTAGCATTTACTAAATGGTGAGAATATGAGAATTTGTTTCCGTGTTTCCCAAAAAGGAATGTCCTCGATTAGAAAACCAGCCAATTTGTCACCATTTATGCCTTGTAAAAAAATATGTTAAGATATTAAATTAATGTACCCTTCGGGTGGCCCAGTGGTTTGGGCTTGAGACTTTCATGTTGGAGGTCTCAAGTTCAAAACCCCTTGCCAGCGAAAGCAAGTGGTTTGCCTTCTGGGTCGAGTTCGTCGCACCAGGCTTGCTTAGTGCGGGTTATCTCTCCTATGTGGTTTGCAAGCTATATTGCATAGGAACAAGGTTTTTACCCTGTGCGCACTCAAAGGATAGCAACTGCGGGTTTCCCTTGTCATCAAAAAAATATATATAAATTGGAGTTAAGTAAAAGAATATGGTAAAAGGTATGAAATAATATGTAAAGCATAATAATGAGAAAGAGAAATGAGATAATGAGTTATATAATTTAAAGAAACAATATAATAAAAATTAAAATTTAAGTAAACGAACGTCACATATAATATAACGTAACAATCAATAATAACCATCCAAACAAATTGTAACTATCTGTGTGTACTCAATGTATATATTAAAACAAGTACTTTTAATTTAACAATTATAATCTAAAAATAATAACACGTGTCATTTGACTATAATTATTATATATCATTTGACTATAATTAGTCCACCTTCCCATTTAATATTTCTCATTTGTCAATCACCAAAAGTCAAAAATATATCTAAAATATTTCGTTTTTTTAATTTATTCACTATTAAGTGTGGAATTTTATTACCTAAACTATCGGTATATATTTATCGAAATACATCTCAATTATCAATTATTTACGACTAAAATTCACAAAATTTAAATTTTGAATCTTCTCTAACTAAGTCAACTATATTAATTCACCCTCTAATCTATTTGGTCAACTCTAATCCACTTGGTCTTCCTAGCTATCTAGTTAACCTTAAAAGAAAAAAAAAAACTTGTAAAGAGTCCTAATAAATTCAATTTGATTCCTATGTAAGGGCAATTTAGTAACTCAACAACATCATTTAATTAAAAGAGAAACAAAATCTAATAAAAACAAATTATAAGCAATGTTAATTAATTCCACATTATCTACTTGCTTGAATTCTCATCCCTATATAAAACCTTCAAAGACATTTTTATATGAATACATAATATTTAAAATGAGGAATTCATGTAAATCATAGATCAATAATTTTCCTCAAGATTAATATATATGGCTATTCTAGTTTGGTACCCAAGTTTTTGTGCCATTTTTGTTCTTACTCTTGTAACAGGTTAGTTATGTTTTTTTTCCCCTTTTAGATTGTGTTTGATATGAATTTAATTTTTTTTAATGTTTGATTAGTTAAAATATTTTTTTTGAGAAAAATCAGTTCTTTGACAATCAAGAAAATGACTTGTTTTGTATCAGTGAAAACAAGTTTTATAATTAGTAGCATTTCATATAAGTTGTGTTAATATCACACGCCCCCAAACTTTTAATTAGAATTGCAAACATCTATCAATTCTGATTATATCATATTAAATTATGCAAACACTCTCATCTACCAATTTTATCTTTAATTTTATTTTTTGTTTTTTTTTTCTCCCTTGGATAGATGGTGTTGGAGATTTATTTGTTTAGGAGTGCATCGCACCCTCTTTCACATACATGCTTGATCTTTTTCTCATTATTTTTTCGCGAGCCAAACATAAAGAAATATTATTTTCATGAAAATCGTTAAATTATGTGAACTATCCTGTCTAAAGATTTTTATTCCATTTTTTTTTTTTCTAATGTTAATTTTTTTTTTTACCTTGCTTAGGTGGCATGGGAGATACCAACTTGGGTCCAACACAAATGGAGAATATTATGAATGGTGGAGATGATTTAGATTATGATTATCAATGTTCAGCAAATTTGGGTCCATGCAATTATGAATATTGCAATGAAGCTTGTTGTATTAAGCAATGTTTTAATTATTACAGTGGACTTCACCCACGTCCAATTTGTGAGGATTGGGGACCTAGGTATAAATATAAATTATGTATTTGTTGGCATGATTGTTATAAAAACTAATAGTCATCTTATATTATATAAATAAACACTTAATTTGGATTTATATTATATATAAATATCCAAGGAATTAAGAATAAAGAACTTGTAATTTTGATGTCATTTATTTAATAATAATAATTGATGTTGTGTGAATATTTTTTTTAATGTATAATTATATATATGTTAGACAATTACAGGCGTCTTTCATCGAGTTAAACCTCTTTGAATGATTTATGTTGCTACTAACTTTTTATATTTATTTTTTTAAAAAAAGGAATCTAACAACACTACTTCCAAAACTATTATAAAAAAATATATATTTTACATTTACTTAAATTGTGAGAATATGAGAATTTTTTCGGTTTTACTGCAAAAAGGAATGTCCTCAATTAAAAAAATCAGTCGATCGAGAAAATCAAGAAATGAAATAATCCTAATAAAAAACAAGTTCATGAGAAAGGGAGAAAGAATTTAGTCAAATCTCTTTATAATAATTACCATTTATATTAACATTATACTATAACAATCATATTTTTATTGAAATGTTTTATCATGTTATATTATGCTATGGTTTTATAACAATTAAAAATTATTGAAATATATATTTTATTCGTTCATTTTTACTTGTCAATTATACTAAATAAATATCTAGTACACTCTAATGCTATTTCATTCTTTATTAAGCGTAGATAACAATTTTAAGATAATTACTTTCAAAATAACTTATTCTCTGATCGAACATACCAAATGTCCGATTCTTACACCTCATAATTCTGATCTCTACTCTCTATGTCTCTTTTATGTTTCCCTTAATTGCTAAATCATCATTTTAACCATATATATCTAAAATATCTCAAAACTTTAGTTTTTAGTACTATAAATATAATTGAAATACTCCATGTTATTATTTGATTGGTTCTTTGATCGATTGGTTTATTTTTTTTAAAAATGACTAGTGTTTTGATCAAGCTCCTTGAAATAATTTTTATTTTTAAATAATCGATCAAATATGATTCGTTATACTAAAAATATTTTTATTGAATATTTAAAAGATCAAAGTTATTTTTTTTTTGCACAAAAAAAAATCGAGAGTGATTAATTTTTATGACAACAACCACTTGTTCAGTATAGTCTTACAAATTGAACTTTGAAAAGGGTAAAATGCATATAAATCTTACTTATATTTTATGGAGGTAGAAAAGTTATTTTTGAGAGAGCCTTAATAATCGATATTACGCGTAGCAAAGCTAATAAAAAAGAAAAATTACAAAATTAAAGAGGAAATATTGAATCACAAGGAAAGCATTACAAGAGCATCCAAAGAAAAAGAACAATAACAATAATCAAATAACACGATAACTGAAGCACATAAAACAACATAGATAAAAAGATGAAGAAATTACGAGAATAATGTTGCTACTATTACTCGAGATCAAACCAATTAAGTCAAACTATTCTTCCGTGAATCCAACAATTATTCAGTAGATTTTCGCCATATTTTTAATAATATTTTTCTAATAGTCATTATTAATTTTAAAATTCATATTTGCTCTACTTTAATAAACTTAAAGAAACTAAAAATGTTCAAGTACTATATTTAAAGGACCAAAATACACATAAATAAACAATTATGTAAAAAGGAAAAGTTCAAAGACAAATAAAATAAAAACAAAATTATCACTCTAAAATACCTTTACCTTCTTTCTTCCTCTTAATTCATTTTTCACACACACAAACACACTCACTGTGTGTTCATCGGAATCCGCCATGGATGACGAAAACGAGAGCTCCAAATCAGCTGCACTCAAAAATTCAAATCTAGAAGAAGACAAAATCGAAAATTCCTTCGTACACAACGATGACGACGGAGTAACTGGTGGTAGCAGTGGAGCTGAGAGTTTACGAGAATCAAAGACGGAAGCGTTAATTTCAGAAACCCTAGCTCATCCTAATGTAGAATCATCCTTACAAATTGAAATTGATAGCCAATCCGAATTCGATTCAGAGTTCTCTCCCTCTTACCAACTTTCTGGTACTATTCAATGCTGTTTAATTAGTTGTATCGCCTTTTTTGTTTTGAGAAAATTGGGTATGTTCATTAGCTCATGTTTCTATACATTTGAACCGTTTTTTTTATAATCGTGGTGTACCGGACTCCACTAATTCCACGAGATATCTGTTATCTTCCACTAGCGTATTAGGTAATTTGGTGCACCAATGATAGATTATATGAGAAAAAAATACAATTTATGTGACATGATTTCGTTTTTTAGTTAGTTCCAAAGAAAACGACACATTTTTATTATTTAGTAATAATTTAAGGTTAATATCTATTTTCACCCTTAGTGAGTGTTTCCAAAGTCTTTCTTTTCTAAATTTCGTGTTAACTATCAAGTCTAATAGCATTGCATAAATTGGGATGAAGGAAGTAGTAGTATTTTGTCTATGTTGGGAATTGAACCTGTGATCTTAGGATGCTTAACATCTTCATTGACTACTAGGCCACGCACTTGGTGCTATACATTTGTATTTTATTTCCTGTTTTATGCGTATATAAGCGTAGAATGTAGAATTAATGGTCAAAAGCACAGCTGAAGTATTACATTTTTGGGAGTTTCCTACTTGGTCATGAGTTGTATATGCATGCTTAATTGTCTACGAAAATTCTGTAATTATTGTGTTGAATAATTGACAGAAGTACCAGTGGAATATGAACTTCCCTCGTTTGGTTTCTCGAAAAAAATCAAGGTATGCAATTTCTTTCTTTTGACTTGATAGTTAATTTTGATAGGATAGTTTATCTATTTTGAGATGTAGGAGAAGTTTGAGTGGATTTGATGTGGTAGCATATTCTTATTATATCGTAGAGGTAAGGTCTGCGTACGCACTACTCTCCCTAAACCCACTTATGGGATTACAGTGGTTATGTTGTTGTAGTTGTATTTTAATATTTTAGTTTTTCAATTATCTTGTTATAATAATCATAGGTGTCAATGTATCTGAATAGTACTTACTCAACAAAGATAAAAGTAGTGTATTTGAATGGTAGCACAAAGATACTGAGGTAATTCACGATAGGGGTGGACAACATGCACAATTAGAAAATTCAAGGTGATTGCTCTGTCACTATTTGGAGTTTTTGACCCGAGAGCTTGCTTCTTTTGTTTAGTAGATATGTACAAGGTTGATTAGGATATGGAAGTTAGATTCCGCTAAAGCTGAAACTTAAGTGTCAGTATTAATCGAGCCAAAAATTTCTGCAATATAAATCACTGAGATTTCTTGAGTTAATGTGGTAAACAGGGTGCATGATCATCGGTTCTACAAGATCCTATGCACATTCCATGTTGCATATACAAAGTTATTCTGAAGATTTATAAGTTCTCGTTTATCCTCATTTGCGTTTTATGAAGCATGCGGCAAAGTAGTTTTTCCTTAAAAGATCAAGTTAGGTAGGAGTTAAAAATGGAGTAGAGTGACCTCGTCCACCTTCTTATTCATGATGGTTGATAGTGGGAAGCGTTAGTAGGTGATGGGAAGTCAGTAGGAATACGTTGAGCTGATGTGTGGCAGGAGCTTGGGATATCACATATACGGTGATGGGTATTGTAACTGTAAAGTTAGACGTTTTCTCTGAGAGAGCTATATAAGCGTCAGAATGTAAATGTAGTAACCCCATTATATTTATGAAGCCTCTAAGACATACCGAAAGGATTAAATGCACGAGATAAGAGAACTCGGAGATGATGGCCTAGGCTCGAACTTGTGACTTAACACACAAGTCCCTCAATCTATGCCAAGTGAGTTAAACCCCCCTGGGGGGGGGGGGGACTACATCATTACTATATCAGTGTGAATTCATTTAGCTAATTCGAATTTATTTGGGATTGAGGCATAGTTGTTTTGTGCATTAGATTTTGTTTCCTAAATGAGCAATGAAGTGGGTGCAAACCTTGGAGACCACGCTTAAAATACCAACAGAGACAAAAAAAACACTAGGTGTCTTCCCATCTGTCTGAGCCTTAGGGTTATAGTTACCCGGTACTCGTGTTGGTGGAAAGTACTCAAGTAGCAGGTACCCCGTGAGGAATCATCATGATCCTTTGGTTTTGGATAAATTGAAAGCAAATGTAAGAAACCTTAACAAGTGTCATATGGTGACCATCACATGGCCACTCTAATTCATAATATCTCATATTGCAACATTATTTTTGACGTGATGCTATAAATAATTAATAGTCAAATTATGTTTGTAGGTTAATACATTACGTTTTCCAGAGTATCTGGTTTCGGCTTTTCTGTTTATAATAATGTTATACTTTTTACTAAAAAAGTTAATTCAGACAATTGCTGGAACTGGATATGTAT
This sequence comes from Solanum stenotomum, assembly GCF_019186545.1. Taxonomy (NCBI): domain Eukaryota; kingdom Viridiplantae; phylum Streptophyta; class Magnoliopsida; order Solanales; family Solanaceae; genus Solanum; species Solanum stenotomum. The sequence continues at coordinate 53,877,495 of NC_064290.1, forward strand.
ATTTGTGGGATGGGTTGACAACAAATGAGTCATTTCATGTTGTATGCAGGATAGAATTAGTGTTACAAAGCCTGGAACTTTGAATGCTCAAACACGAACAGAACATCAGCGACGTGTGCCTGATGCCACATCCTCATTGGAGCTGTCCTCTGTATCCGTTGCACAGTCCATTTCATCAGTGCCAAGCGCAACTCTAGCAGAAAGACGATCATCAGCAGCAGTAAATTGTAGCACAGGAGAAGTGGTTAAGCAGAGTTCCAACACCCAGGTTCTACCTCTTATACCAGTTCTAAAGACACCAACTCGCGATGGGTACAATTGGCGGAAGTATGGTCAAAAGCAAGTTAAAAGTCCTCAAGGTTCTCGGAGTTATTACCGATGCACTCATTCTGAGTGTTGTGCCAAGAAGATTGAGTGCTCTGATCACACTAATCGTGCTATGGAGATTATTTATAGAAGTCAACACAATCATGATCCACCCCCAATAGTAAATAGCTCAAGGGAAAGCAAGTCTGCAGTATTGTCTTCACCTACCAATGGCAAAAGTATAATAGCTCATCCAAGTAGAAATTCTAGTGAGACCGTAGTATCCTCCTTAAAAGAAAATTTGCAAGAAAGTTTACCAATTGCTGAGACAGCAAATCAGGATTCCGGTGGGTCTGACACTGACACTGACACTGAAATCACTATTAAAGAGGAGCATAGTGACGAGCCTGGACAAAAGAAGAGGCAAGTTCTCTCTTGTATTCAATTTTAGTTATTTCATTTTTCTGCTTTTCATCTTACATATGTTCAAAACCATATGATTTATCTCAGTTCTCACCTATGATTTCCAGGTCGAGGAAAAGTGATGCAAATTGTTCTGAATCTGTTTCTAAACCTGGAAAGAAACCCAAACTTGTGGTGCATGCTGCTTGTGATGTAGGAATCTCAAGTGATGGCTACAGATGGCGAAAGTATGGACAAAAAATGGTGAAGGGAAATCCCCATCCAAGGTACTGTATTATTTTATGCCGTACACTTGATAAATCATTTGATTGCTCCGCCTGCCTTACGCTGAAATTCTAAGAGCTGGAAGGGAGTGATGCCACATTAAACACATTTCTTGAATCATACTGGAGTTTTTTCTATTTTCTCTGCTTTGTTTCCTTTTGTTTGGATTGTGCTGATGGATGAGAGTTCTATTCTTCAAGCACCCTATTCTGCTCTGTTAAACTAAGTTGCTCGGACTCTTCAAAAATGTCGATGGGTGCATGAGGGATACTCCAAAAGTAGTGCATTTTCAGAAAATCCAGCATGGGTGCGGCAACATTTTTGGAGACTCCGAGCAACATAGTTGTTAAATGCTATGGATGAGAGTGTCATTCATCTTTACACCCTATTCTGTTCTGTTAAGACTTAGGTATTCTTCAGGTAAATAATTCCTGCTAGTTTTCCGTTTCAAGTTAAAATTTCTTTTGATTCAACATCAATATGTATGGTCCTATGTAAATTCCCCTCGGGAAATCTTAGTAGCTTAGTTGGTTGACTATCTGAACTTTCACCTTGTTGGTGAGGGTCCGATTCCAACCTTGTAATCCCCTCCACCATTTTCCCTTCCCCTATCCCCAATTTTTGGAAATAAAAAAGAAAGAATGGTCCTATGTAAAAGGTTATGGACATGCCAAGCCTTGAGGCAAACAAAGAAAACAACTTGTGAAACGGCATATTCTAGCTTGGTAACGTTCTCTTCCGAGCAGACAATTAAGTAGGTTGTACTTTCATTCATATGTAAACCGATTTCTATATGTAGGTTTATTCCAATATTTACATATTGACAACTGTTCTCACATATTACTTGTTTTTATCTACTTTACGTTTTAAGTCATATCTTGGTCAAAAGTATACTTCATTTTGCTTCTTTCGTTCTCCTGTTCTGTCCTGAGTTGTTTCCTGGATGACCTTTAGGAACTACTATCGCTGTACATCAGCTGGATGTCCTGTTCGAAAGCACATTGAGAGGGTTGTAGATACCACAAGTGCTTTAACAATAACATACAAGGGAGTACACAATCATGACATGCCCGTACCCAAAAAACGTCATGGTCCACCAAGTGCACCTCTTATTGCTGCTACTGCCCCTGCTTCCGTAACCAATATGCATTCTAAGAAACCTGAACCGCTACAACATCAAAAATCGACCACACAATGGTCCGTGGATAAAGAAGGTGTGTTGACAGGTGAGAAATTGGATGTTGGAGGAGAAAAAGCAATGGAATCGGCTCGAACACTGTTGAGTATTGGATTTGAAATAAAGCCTTGCTAAAATTGTTTAGTTGCTTTGATTTATTTTTTCTTGCATTTATTTAGTTTTCCTCCATAGGGCTTTCTTGTAGAAATTTAGAAGAGTGTACCTTTTTTCTATAGTCCTCCAATATATAGATAGTCTATACTCAGTTATGTACATTATTGTGGATCAAAAATAAGTAACATAGAACTTAGAGTAACATATTGTGATGTTTGTCCATTTGCATCTGTTTCTTCTATTTATTAGTAAGTTTTAGGAGAACTTAGGTTGGACATGAATCAATTTAGCATATAAATTGTTCCTTTTTTTTAGTATGCTTTCTTTAGTATTTTGTTGGCTTTTTCAGTCTTTATTCGAACTACTTTGTAATGTTTTTACTTTAAGTCATGGGTCTATCAGGTCTACCTTCGTACTGCTGGAACCAAAAACCCTTGACGTGCACCTAACTCACACTTCTCACATGCTGAGTCCTTACCACTTGAACCAAGACCCTCGAGGTGACTACCTTTAGAGAGTTGGGACCTTTCTAGAACAATAACAGCATACCCAGTGTAATCCCACGGGTGGTGAGAATGTCTTACTTTCTGATTCAGGAAAATGTTTAAGATGGTAGCTTTTGAAGTTGTAACAATAAGACTACACACTACATACAACAAAAATTACCACTAATTCACTCAATTTTGATCTTGTACTAACAATAATCTACAAACCTAAGAATCTATGGTGCATAGAAATCGTCCTCGTCTGCTACTAATCTGAGTGAGGTTAGACGATAACGAGATGATATAAGTGAATTGGCTCGTTAAAATGCTCAACGATACGATCACACCAAATGAGAAACTCAGGTCAATGATTGATCTACACATTTAGATCCTTCTGTTTTCCTTCAGCAGCTGCTAAACAGACCTGAAATCTGAAGCAGATGATCATTTGTTATACCAGCAACTGCATGAAGGAATAGACAACAGTGGGTTTCAAACCTCTCCGAACTAGGTCCTTACTAATAACGTCCGATTTTGAGGTCTTTACCGGAACTTGATGAGGATATCGGAATCTGCCAACTATGGGATCGGAATAAAATGGAACTGAATTAAGGTCTTTACCGAAACTTCAAAGTACAACATATTAGTATCGGAATAAAATGGAACTGAATTGAGTCAATGTATATTGTAAATTGATATAGATATACCCAAATAAGGAAAGGATGAAATGAGGGGGGAAAGAGTGAAATTAGGGCTTTAAGTCGTCTATGTGGAGGTGGAGTGTGTTTGGCGTGCACATGTGGAGTCCATGTGGCATTTTAGCACACACAATGTGGATGTTTTTGTTAAACAAAAGGGCAAGTGTGGTCCAATAGTTAGACGGAAAGGGCATTTTTTAGTCGAAATATAGTTTAAGGGTATATATAAGCTATTTCGAATAGTTTAAGGATAGTTTTGACCCATTTCCGTAGTCGTCTATGTGGAGGTGGGGTATGTTTGGCATGCACATGTGGCATCTAACACACACATGGATACTTCCGTTAACTAGAAGGGAGAATCAGCTGTGATATTAATGAATATCATTTACGATTAGTGTGATAAAGCTGATGTTGAGGTGAAATATATTAGATCAAAATCGACTAAACAATGAGTCATAACTCAATCCGCAAAGCTTTAGCAAAGCAATCAACTTTAGAAGTTGGCTTAGACAGAGAACACAAAAGGTGATAAAGGAACTCATATGAAGCAACTAAATGAGGGAAAATACAAAACATCCATTTGATTGCGATCGATGAATCCAGAAAACATGTTGTGTTCGTTCAATAAAAGAACAGAAAATACACGAGATTTAACAAGACGCGGATGGATCCTTCTTCATATCAACTCTTTTGTGACATATCATTGACAAACTCATCATAAGATCCGAAAATTGCATCTGCAGATGTTAACGGATTACAAGTTAATGACATTACATAAGTTAAGATGATACGATACAAATGGAGGGAAAGAAAATAAAGTAACAAGGGATTGTTCTGCTCATGGATTAACAAGGAAAGATAAACATACCCAAGCAGGCCGCGACCCTGCCACACTCGTGGTGTCACTTGTACATTAGTCATAGCACCTTGCCTCAGAACTGTCATGGTAACTGCCCAACCCTGGTTCGACTGTGCTTCAGCAGCAAGTCGTTGTAACAGATTCTCACCCGACTGGACATTCCCAAATCTCGCAACCTGATCTCCAAGTTGTAAACCGTCCTCTGCAGCTGGAGATGCCTCGGTTATTTCATCAATCACCGCAAAGGGTCTGCTGAAAACTACATCTATGTCCATGGCGGCACTTGTAGCAGCTGTCACAGAGTAATTGCCCGGAAATGATGAGGAACCAATATTGACAGCAGATCCTTGAACACCTAAACCAGCAGCAGCATCTTAGAAGAAAGAAAAAGGATATATTGTCAGGACCTCCCACAAGAAAATGCTCCATTAACTGTACACTCGCTATGTTTCACTTTATACGAAGGTGTTTGATTCTATGGCTATACGTGCATTTTATTAAGAGTAAATTTTCAAGCTAAAGAGTTCTCAAATATAGAAAAATGACATTCTTTTTAAAGAGACTAAAAGGGAAAAAGTGAAACATACCATGAAACTGATGGAGTAGCAATTTTCAGTGAACTTTAGAATAGCTTATACCAATATGAGACAAGATCAATATCCTACATCAACTACAACTTCAACTTCTAGAAAATGGTTCAACGTACCATTACCCTTATGTGTAGTGATGCACATGAATGTTTAAGTAAGAATTCGGAAGTAGTATAACTAGAGCAACTAATACCCTTAACCTATTGAATTTGTCTGAAAAAAGCCTTCTTCCCCCTATTAGATCAAAAATACCCTCATTGATATTTCTTGGCTTAAAAATGCCGTAACCTATTGAATTTGGCTAAAAATGTATCCTCCTTCCATCTATTGGACCAAAAATGCTCAACATTATTTTTGGTTCAATAGGTGAGAGGAGGGTATTTTTTAGCCAAATTCAATAAGTTAAGAGGCATTTTAATTGATAGGGTAATTTTTTTTAGACAAATTCAATAGGTAAGGGATATTTTTGGCCCTTCTCTGAAAACCAAAAGCAGGATGGAATGAGAATTTACAAGCAAAAACAGGAGTTGATGCAGAAGCACACACAGAAGATATGATATTTCAGTCGGATAAGCAAAGATGATGGTTAAGCATGAAACTTGTAAATCAGCTGGTTGATCAGCACATGTACCAACGAAGTCAGCTCTACTATAGCCAACTGATGCATAAGGAAAAGTATTACTATTACTCATGCACCTGTCCCTCCCACTTGGGGATAAAAATATACCGACCTTCTCAGACAAAGCTATGAATCCTTTTAAGTAGCACAGTATGAGAATGTTCTTATCAAAAAGTTATTTGATGTGATCCACCAATGTCACGTACCTGAATCTTTGACAGAAGGTGTAGAAGCAAGCCGTGCCGAATGCAGAACTTGAATATTTTGGTCTATTTTTTCTGTTATAATCTTGTGATCATTACGTAGCTCTGCAGTGTGGAAACACAATGCGGTTTTAGAGAAGAGCAGATATAATGTACTATATTGCTGCTGAAATATGAGTAGTTCTAGAAACAATAACAACAAAGTATACAACATTACAGAATACAGATGGTGAATTTCTGATGTTGCAGCAATCGATGTGTAAAACATGGCATGCTCCAGAACAATAACTATTAAAAACAAACAGCATCAATTCTTCCTCAATCTCTACATTAGATGATATATATATAGATAACAAATAAATACCTAACGTTCAGTTAGAAAACTCAAATGCTAATTTTAGGTACCTGCAAAACACCTACAACTTCCAGGTACAAAAGAATTTCCCTTTACTTTACGTGTTCACAAAATTACCTGACTCGTCAACTCAGTATGAAAAATGTCTCTTTCCCCAGTTAAAAGCCAAGAATCTTAGCGCCTTATTTCTGAATATCAACGTGTTCATTTCTTTACTTCCTCACAGTAAGAAAGTATGTATAGGAGGCACACAACCAAGAGTTTGGACCATAAAACTGAGAGTTTACAACTTAAGTTTAAACAATACTTCCTGCACCCAAGGTTGTGGACTAGAGGTCAATGAGGTGGTATGATAATCATAGGAGACAAAGGTTTGGATGGCAGATTTACCAGATACCTGTGCTGGTCAAAGGTAGAAGGTACCCAGTGGCCAGTGGAATAGTCCGGGTTCATTCAAGCTGGCCCGAGTCACCACAACTAAATTCTACTTCCTCAAAACATACTACAAGGATATCATTCAAAACTTCGACTAAGTTATGACATCAAACTCAAGTCCTAGGCAACTTCACTGACAAAACCTTTGGCCAAAAAACACAGCCAGATTTTTGTAAAATTACAAACCCAGGCAAGTCCAAAATGCAAAAACAACTAATAAAACAGGCGTTTATAAGCATACCAGCAAGCCTACGCCGGTCACCACGCACAGTTGGAATATCAATATCAGTTCTTGGAAACCCCTGCAATTACATTCAAGATTCAGTCTTTACGATCAAAAGACACATCAGTTCACAAACCCAAAAGAAAAATAAACAAGGATCAACCACTCAAATGAAAAAATCTTAATCAAAACAGTTCCTTTTTTTTTTATGACAAAAATAATAATAATAATAATAATTCAAGATAAATAAAATAGACATAAGAGCACCGAACCAGCCCGATGCACGAAACATCAGGCTTTTACACAAGGCTTGGAGAAGGACCAACCACACCCCAAGGAGAGTAAATTGGGCAATCTACCCATATCATTACATCAGTTAGACCGACTACACAACTCGAACCCGTAACCTATAAGTCACACGGAGAATNAGACATAAGAGCACCGAACCACCCAATGCACAAAACATCAGGCTTTTACACGAGGCTTGGAGAAGGACCAACCACACCCCAAGGGGAGTAAATTGGGCAATCTACCCATATCATTACATCAGTTAGACCGACTACACAACTCGAACCCGTAACCTATAAGTCACACGGAGAATCCCACGTTCACAGAGGGTTTCAGGGTATGGCCAGCCAACCCTGGGGGGGGGGGGGTAATGTAGAAATCCTGCCCATACGCTTGCATAAGTTGGCTGACTCGAATGCTCGAATCATTAACCTATAGGTCACATGGAAACATCTTTCTCATTGTTCATGGCTACCCCTGAACATGAGAGCACCAGGAGCAGACGGATGCACGAAGCATCAGGCTTTAGCATGGGGTTCAGAGAAGGACCAGCCACACCTCAAGGGGCGTAAACTAAGCAGTCTACCCACATCCTTGCATCTGTTAAATCGACTACACAGCTCAAACCCGTAACGTATAGGTCACATTGAGACAACTTTACAGTTGATCCTTGACTCCTCTTCAACATCAGTTAGACTGACTACACAACACGAAGCATCTCGAATTCACGGGGGTTTCAGGGAAGGACCAGCCACACCCCAAGGGAAGTAATATAGTAAGTCTAACCATACGCTTACATAAGTTGTCTAACTCCCCAGCTCGAACCCGTAACATATATGTCACAAGGAGACAACTTTACAGTTACAGTTGATCCAAGCCTCCCCTTTAACATCAATTAGACTGACTACACAGCACGAAGCATCCCACATCTACAGGAGGTTCCGGGAACAACCAACCACACCCCAAGGGGAGTAATGTAGTCAGTCTACTCATACACTTGCATAATTTAGCTATCTCCACAGCTCAAACCCATAACCTATACATCACACAAATACAACTTTATCATTGCTCTATGCTCCCACTTAACACAAGAACACTCAGGAGCAGCCCGATGCACACAGCATCCCATGTTCACACAGGATACAAGAAAGGGCCAACAACACCTCAACAGGTGTTATGTCTACCATTTACCCCACCACTCGAACCCATAACCTATACGACACACAGAGACAACTTTATCGTTCCTCCATAACTACCCCATCAACATAAAAGTACTCTAAAATCCAAAAAATTAAACACAAAATCTAAAATCACATAAAAAAAAACACCCAGAAAACAAAAAAGTAAAAGAATCACCTCAGAATCAACAAGGTTTCCTGAAAGTCCAGGGCCACCAGGTTGGCAAAGGCGCTGAATAATAACGTCCATTTCAGTTTCAGTATTGGTTCTTTCATCCATTAACTTCATAGTTTCTGCTTTCAAATTTGTACCCACCATCTTTTTTTTCAAATCCTGTAATCTGGGATTTGCTCAAAATTTGATTTTTCTCAAATTTTCTTCACAAATTCAACTAGGGTTTATGCTGAAAAAAAAGTTGAATACTTAATGGCAATGGAATCGAATTGGTGAGGGTGAAGGAAGAATAAATTGCATAAAGGTCCTTCATTGTTTCAAAAAATACAATTTAGTCCAGACATAAATTTTATTTTTTTGGTTTCCCTATCCCGGGACCTGCAATGGAGCGCAACTATTCCAGATTAATGCTGCATCGAACCCTTGGGAAAAAAATGCTCCCTACCAAGAATTTTTCATACTCAAGACTCGACATACATAAATCTTATCAGTACGTGTTGTGTGCATCTTGCTTGAAAATGTTATATGGTTTTTTTAAAAAAAAATCTTTTATGATGGTGATGTCCGAGTTAATTTGAACACATCTTAATCTCATGAAATGTAATGAAGCTCCATATTAAAATATTTTTATATTAAGCTTCTATTTTTATTTGAATAATTGTAATGTTTAAGTCAATTTCCGTGCATATCAATTAATTTTATGAGATATTTGTCAACTTTCATCAGTAACATATATCAGATAACTTTGTTCATCAAGACTAAAAGAGACGAGGAGAAAATATTTAATATCATTTTTTTGTCTCAGTTGAAATTTGATCTTCGAATCAAATATATCTATGAAGTTGATTAATTATTTGATCTTCATTAATTAGGTGATGAAATACTTTAATTCTTCATATATTATCGTAATATAAATTTGAAATTGAAACATAGTTAACACATGTCGACTTTCCGTCCAAGTATTTAATACAGTTATACTACCATTTTAATTAGCTTGACCATGATTTTATAATGACTATTATTAGTCTTCATGTTATATTTTCAAATTAACCATAATATTTTTTAAAATAATTATTATATATCTACCTTTGAATAAGTACCTTTTGAATTGTACGATTTCCAAGTAATTTTTTTTTTTCTTAAGACTTTATTTACAGTAGTAGGAATATTGTTACTTTCATGATGATGGATGAAGAAAATTAAAACTTTGATTACTTCAAAAGTTTATCAAAGACCAAGTATTCCTCCCTTCTTTTTTCTTTCAATGTTTATCTAGTTGATATTTTTAACCATCGAGAATTACGATGAGATGAATATGATTCCTTGACATTTAACTAGAGGTCTCAATTTCGACTTTTGATTATAAAAGAAATCCTAATAGGAAGTGTTTCTCTCTTAAATTGATCTTATACGACGTAAATTTAGATTAATTAGGACCTTAGTATAGATGTCGAACACCAGAACAGAAACCATTAAAGTAAAATCTAGTTGATTTCTTTAACATTTTCCTTATCTTGTATTTGAAGTTAATTTATACCTAATTTAGGAAAAAATATTTTAAAATATTATTCTTGGATCAGTATAAATACACCCTTTGATATCCTAAGTTTCACACAAAATTAAAGTATTTCAAAGTACATCTTAATTAGAAGAATGGCTAGCAAAATAACTTTCTGTGCTCTACTCTTTTGCATTTTTCTCATGTTTGCTTCTGGTGAGTAATTCTCAAATACTTTTTTTATCATTATTTGTTACTTTTCTTGGAACATTATAAGTTCAATTCTTTTGGGTTTATAAGTTCATTTTAAGTTTTATTTTTTTCACTAGTTTCACATCTTAATTTATGATCACAAGCATATTTGAATATTGTCACTTTTTTTTGCTAGTTTCACACGATAAATATCAGTCGTTTTCCTTTTTCCTACTTGAATTATCACCATATACTCAACTAGGTGTATTTTAATACATAGATAGTGATAGTTCAAGTAGGAAAATGAAACAACTGATAGTTAATGTATGGAACTCGTGAATAAGTGATAACTCAAATGTGTTTTTGACCATTATCTTTTTTCTATTTTAAATCATTGATTAGCTCATCTAATCCAATATAACTTTAAAAATTAATCAAATTAACTTTTCGGNTCTACTCTTTTGCTTTTTTCTCATGTTTGCTTCTGGTGAGTAATTCTCAAATTTTTTTTTTATCATTATTTGTTACTTTTCTTGGAACATTATAAGTTCAATTTTTTTGGGTTTATAAGTTCATTTTAAGTTTTATTTTTTTCGCTAGTTTCACATCTCAATTTATGATCAAAAGCATATTTGAATATTGTCACTTTTTTTTGCTAGTTTCACACAATAAATATCAGTCGTTTCCCTTTTTCCTACTTGAATTATCACCATATACTCAACTACGTGTATTTTAATACATAGATAGTGATAGTTCAAGTAGGAAAATGAAACAACTGATAGTTAATGTATGGAACTCGTGAATAAGTGATAACTCAAATGTGTTTTTGACCATTATCTTTTTTCTATTTTAAATCATTGATTAGCTCATCTAATCCAATATAACTTTAAAAATTAATCAAATTAACTTTTCGGAAGCAATAAACTGTCACATAAATTGAAACTTAAAGAAGTAATAAAAACCATGAAATGACATGTTTTAATTTATAATTTTATTATTTCCTAAGATTTATTTTTTTATCCTATGATTTTTAATGCAGAGATGCAGATAACAGAAGCAAAATATTGTAGAAAGCCTAGTAAAGGGTGGAATGGGAAATGTTTTGAAAAAAAATGTGACAATTGGTGCAAAAATAAGGATCATGAAGATTATGGAGATTGTTACAAGGGATATTGTTACTGCTATTATAAATGTTGAAAAAATAAATTAATGAAGCACAATATTTGGCCATAAGACTTTACTTATGGCACAATGTGTCTTATATAATGCATGATTGAATAAATGTCTGCGATTACATGTTTAATATCACAGGAATAATGATCATAAATTATTTATGGTCTAAATGTTTGTAACTTGATGTTTTATATATGAAAGATATGGTATAATATGTGTCTTGGCAATTATATATGTTTCTGTATATGTTTGGGACCATCAAGATCAGCTTTTATGAATTAAATCTATATTATTAGAATACCTTATATATTACTTACTAATCCAAATTCATCTTATATATATGATGAGCACATATTTATAATTATTGATCTTTTCAATTTTGTTTCACTAATGATGATCAGTACATATAAAGTGATATCAAATCAAAAACAATTTTCTTATAGTCAAACTTAATTGTAATCGATATTTACATATAAAATGCTAAATTTTATATAAACATCAAATACAAATAAATTTTTACGCTCAATTATATGTGACTTGATGATGATTTTTTATTCAACAACTAAAGATACACATACAAGCCATTCCCTTAAAAATACCTTTCCACAAACATTTTCCTCCAAAAATATATCTCTCATTTGTACATACATTATCACAATGGTAACCATAATAACATTGCCCCTTAAAGTTTTTACTCCATTTGTCACAAAAACCAGCACTAGCACCATCCACAACTTCAATTTCTGCAAATAATAATAATATAAAAAATAAATAAATTACGAAGCTGATTAACTACGCTCGACCAAAACTCATATCAATTTACAACAAAGGAGTGACATGACAAGAGGATAGAGAATATTTATATTGAATTTTTAGCTATGCTCGAGTAGACGAATGCAATAAGAATCAACTACTCATCACATCACAAAGTTGATGTTGTCAACAAACAAACATAGTCTTCCCTCTTTCTTTTCTATTTTTCACCTTTCTTTTTTGTTTGTGCTTTAACTCGGGCTTATTTTATTATTTTTCATCAACAATATATAGATAATTATTAGATTAAGTTTATCTACTACAATGAATTATTATGCATGTCAATATATCTGACACAATAATAAAAGAAAATATGTAATTATTTATTATAACAAATTAAATTGCAATAATAATATAAAAATCCTTTAAACTATCGGTATATAGTTAAACTTAAATCTTTTTCATTACTCGCCATTTGAAGCAATTAGGAACAAGCAAAGAAGTATCACAAGAAACCTAGAATAACAAACATAATATTCAGCCATTTTCAATTTTGATTTCTTTTTTCTATATGAAATAATTAACAAGAAGTTTAATTTGTTATAAGAATTAGGTATATATTAACCTACACTAACAACATATATATATATATATAGGGACAATACATAAATTTGGGTAGCAATAATTGACACTATGTTATAAAATTAATTAGTTTATTCAAGAAGCAACATTAATTCTTGGTATCTTCAAAATCACCAATGATGACAACAAATTTACTTTGATAATTAAGAGATAAACTCATGACATTTTTTATTTTTTCTTGTTCAACTTTTTCTTATTCACATGACTCTTCGTTTTGTTTGTATAGGTTGTTATATTCACTATATTCCAATATTTACCTCGATTTGGTTTTGTAAATTATCAATTCCAACATACATAAAAGTCAAAAAGCAAAACATAAACAAACAAAAAAACATGCGTAATTTCTTGTAAAATATAGGTCAAATATAAGAGTTCATGCATTGAAAATATATAAATTAATTCACACGGTAAGATCGTAAGGTAATTATGGATAAAATTCTTGATAAATATGAAACGGTGATTTGATAAAAATGTCGACTTGCAGTCCAAGTATTTAATACAGTTATACTATCATTTTAATTAGCTTGACTATGATTTTATAATGACTATTATTAGTCTTCCTGTTATATTTTCAAATTAACCATAATATTTTTAAAAATAATTATTTTATATCTACCTTTGAATAAGTACCCTTTGAATTGTACGATTTCCAAGTAATTTTTTTTAATTTACAGTAGTAGGAATATTGTTACTTTCATGATGATGGATGAAGAAAATTAAAACTTTGATTACTTCAAAAGTTTATCAAAGACTAAGTATTCCTCCCTTCTTTTTTCTTTCAATGCTTATCTAGTTGATATTTTTAATCATCGAAGATTACGATGAGATGAATAGGATTTCTCGACGTTTAAGTAGAGGTCTCAATTTCGACTTTGGTTATGAAAGAAACCTAGTATTCTCTCTTAAATTGATCTTATACGAGCGAGTCAGATTAATCAGGGCTTTAGTATAGATGTTGAACACCGGAAATGAAACCATAAAAGTAAAATCTAGTTGATTTCTTTGACATTTTCCTTATCTTGTATTTGAGGTTAATTTATACCTAATTTAGGGGAAAAAATATTATTCTTGGATCACTATAAATACACCCTTTGATATCCTAAGTTTCACACAAAATTAAAGTATTTCAAAGTATATCTTAATTAGAAAAATGGCTAGCAAAATCACTTTCTGTGCTCTACTCTTTTGCTTTTTTCTCATGTTTGCTTCTGGTGAGTAATTCTCAAATGTTTTTCTCATTTTTTATTACTTTTTTGAAACACTATAAGTTCAATTTTTTTGGGTTTATAAGTTCATTGTGAGTTTTATTTTTTCGCTAGTTTCACATCTCAATTTATGAAAAGCATATTTGAATTGTGACTTCTTTTTCTTAGTTTCACACTATAATTATCAATTGTTTTCCTTTCCTACCCGAACTATCATCATATATACTCAACTAGGTGTATTTCAATACATAGAGAGTGATAGTTCAATTAGCTAAAGGAAACAACTGATAGTTAACGTATGAAACTCGCGAAAAGTGATATTCAAATGTGTTTTTGACCATTATCTTTTTTCTATTTTAAAATCATTGACTAGCTCATCTAATCCAATATAGCTTTAAGAATAATTAATCAAATTAACTTTTCGGAAGTAAAAACTGTCACATAAATTGAGACTTAAAAAAGTAATAAAAACCATCAAATGACATGTTTTAATTTATAATTTTTATTATTTCGTAAGATTTATTTTTTTATCCTATGATTTTTTAATGCAGAGATGCAGATAACAGAAGCAAAACACTGTAGAAAGCCTAGTAAAGGGTGGAATGGGAAATGTTTTGAAAAAAAATGTGACAATTGGTGCAAAAATAAGGATCATGAAGATTATGGAGATTGTTACAAGGGATATTGTTACTGCTATTATAAATGTTGAAAACTAAAATAATGAAGCACAATATATGGCCATAAGACTTTACTTATGGCACAATGCGTCTTATATAATGTATGATTGAATAAATATCTGTGATTACATATTTAATATCGTAGGAATAATGATCATAAATTATTTATGGTCTAAATGTTTGTAACTTGATGTTTTATATATATGAAAGATATGGTATTAATATGTGTCTTGGCGCACAATTATGCTTGTGTGCATGTTTGAGACCATCAAGATCAACTTTTACAAATTAAATCTATATTATATATTTTTATTATTATCAGAATAGTTTATATATTAGTGATTTGGTTCATCTTCATTTTGATTGATTTCTCATTTTTTCGAATCTGATTATAGCAATGGAGAATACAAAAAATTTAACCATTCATAATAGAAAGGAACGCAATAGCGTTGTATGGGGATAAATAGACTAACTAGCTAGTAAGTGATTCTTTCAAGCATGAAGCTGGTAATAGTTTTGAATTGACAAAGGATTAATTAAACATAAATAGTTTTGGATTGACTAGAAGTTGTTTGATTTGAATTTTGAACTTACTAATCCAAGTTCATCTTATATATATGATGAGTACATATTTATAATTATTGATCTTTTCAATTTTATTTCACAGATGATGATCAGTACATATAAAGTGAAATCAAATCAAAAATAATTTTCTCATAGTCAAACTTATCTGTAATCGATATTTACATATAAAATGTTAAATTTTATATAAACATCAAATACAAATAAATTTGTACGCTCAATTATATGTGACTTGATGGTGATTTTTGATTCAACAACTGTAGATACACATACAAGCCATTCCCTTAAAAATGCCTTTCCACAAACATTCTCCTCCAAAAATATACCCCTCATTTGTACATACATTATCACAATGGTAACCATTATAACATTGCCCCTTAAAGTTTTTACTCCATTTGTCACAAAAACCAGCACTAGCACCCTCCACAACTTCAATTTCTGCAAATAACAATAACAATAATAATATAAAAAATAAATAAATCACGAAACTGATTAACTATGCTCGAGCAAAACTCATGTCAGTTTACAGCAAAGGAGTGACATGACAAGAGGATAGAGAATATTTATATTTTGGATTTCTAACTATGCTCGATTAGGTGAATGCAATAAGAACTGACTACTCATCACATTATAAAGCTAATGTTGTCAACAAACAATCATTCTACCTTATTAATGACTTTTTTTAATAGCCTATCCACTTTCTTTTTCTATTTTTTTCTCTCTTTTTTGTTCATGCTTTAACTCGGGTTTATTTTATTATTCTCTTTCGATAATATATAGATAATTATCAAATTAAGTTTATCTACTACGACAAATTATTATGCATGTCAATGTACCTAACACGATAATAAGAAAAATATGCAATTATTTGTAATAACAAGTTAAATTGTAATAATAATATAAAAAATCTTTAAACTATCCGTAAATATTTAAATTTAAATCTTTTTCATTACTCACCATTTGAAGCAATGAGGAACAAGCAAAGAAGTATCACAAGAAACCTAGAATAACAAACATAACATTCAGCCATTTTCAATTTTGATTTCTTTTTTCTATATGAAATAATTAACAAGAAGTTTAATTTGTTATAAGAATTAGGTATATACTAACCTACACTAACAACATATATTTATAGGGACAGTACATAAATTTTGATATCAATAATTGATATGTTATAAAATTAATTAGTTTATTCAAGAAGCAACATTAATTCTTGGTATCTTCAAAATCACCAATGAAGACAATAAATTTACTTTGATAAATAAGAGATAAACTCATGACACTTTTTTATTTTTTTTGTTCAACCTTTTCTTAATCACTTGACTTTTCTTTTTGTTCGTATTGGTTGTTATATTCACTATATACCATTACCTCGATTTGGTTTTGTAAATTATCAATTCCAACATACATAAAAGTCCAAAAGAAAAACAATAAATAAAAAAAAAACCTGCGTAATTTCTTGTAAAATATAGGTCAAATATAAGAGTTCAAATTATGCNATATTTATAGGGACAGTACATAAATTTGGATATCAATAATTGATATGTTATAAAATTAATTAGTTTATTCAAAAAGCAACATTAATTCTTGGTATCTTCAAAATCACCAATGAAGACAATAAATTTACTTCGATAAATAAGAGATAAACTCATGACACTTTTTTATTTTTTTTGTTCAACTTTTTCTTAATCACTTGACTTTTCTTTTTGTTAGTATTGGTTGTTATATTCACTATATACCAATATTTACCTCGATTTGGTTTTGTAAATTATCAATTCCAACATACATAAAAGTCCAAAAGAAAAACAATAAATAAAAAAAAACCTGCGTAATTTCTTGTAAAATAAAGGTCAAATATAAGAGTTCAAATTATGCATCAACAATATAAAAAATAATTCACATGATAAGATCGTAAGGTAATTATAGATAATATTCTTGATAAATACGAAGCAATAATTGGATAAAAATGATAATTAACTAACCCGGTATAACATGTTAAAATTTATTGATAGTTCTATAAAAAAAACTTAGTTTGGATTCATCTCTTTTAAGATATAGGTCGATTATAAGCACTAAAATTACAACAGTGATCGTGTAAAAAGTATTAACACAATAAGATTACAAAATATAAATTAATTGGTAATATGATAAAAATAATAATTAACTAAGCTATCACTTGTTAAAATTCATAATCGATAGTCGTATAAAAAATTATTATATATAATTTAAATTTAAAATATAAATATCTAAAAAATAGCTTATTGGATTCTTGTTGCTTAAAGGAATCAAGATTAATATTTCATTATTATGAGACAGAAAATTACAAATTAATAAAACAAAGACGAAAACAGTTCAAACAATTTGTTTTTTCGATGTTTTTCATGCTGATTTGGAATTAAGATTCCAAGAATGTTGCTTCTAGAATCAACTATTTAATTAATTCTAATTTTGAATTGATTAAGAATCCAATCAATTCCTATAAATATCTGCCATTTTATTCCAATTTGCATAGAACTCTTTGCTATTTAATTAGATATAATTAAGAAGAAGTTTGAATATGGCTAAATTTCATATTTGCTTCTCTAGGTTTCTAGTTATACTTTTTTGTGTACTCCTCCTTGTGTCAAATGGTGAGTTAAGAATAAAATAAATTTGGAGCAAATGTTTCATCTAAATGCATAAATTGTTAAAAATCTGTATGTTTATTATTTATGTTAGGTCTACAACATGTTTTTTCATATACATTTGAAAAATTCTTTTTAATAATTTGTAGCGATGAGATTTGAAAAATTAGTCTTTGTTTGCTTTTATAATATGTTGAATTGTGTGATCAACATCTCATCTAAAGTTATACTACCAGAAAATCGTTATCTCCTACGTAATTCATCAGAATTCGGTTCATCAATAATATTTTCAACAAAATTTTCATCGAGAATCTCATTAAATTCCATAGAGATATCTGTCGAAAATTAGCAATTTCCTGGTAATGAAATTTAAACTTATTTCTACAAACTTTAAAATACTCTAGTGTGAACCGCATGTTTTCAAACGCCTTTGTTTCTTTCTTAAATTTTGTATTTATTCAAATAATATGACATAAATTGAGACGGACGAAGCAATAAATTTCATTCTACTCTTTTACTCTTCCTTTTTTTTTATGTGGATGTAGATATTGAAGGTGTGAAGGATGGAATTTGCAAGCAATTTAGTTCAACATTTAGTGGGCAATGCTATGAGTCATCTCATTGTGAGGAAACATGCATTAAAGAAGGAAGTTCAACAGGAGAGTGTGAGTGGAAAGGAATTCATTGGGGATTTGTTTGTATGTGTGAATATTTATGTTGAGTGAAATTGAGATCATTATCAAAATGCATACATATAAGAAAATATAAAAGCTTAGTCTTGTTTTATAGATATAAAATATAATAAGATAAGAGAGATATAATTGAGATGAATAAATAATGTTCTAATTGAGTGCAAAATAATTAAGACAAGAGAGAGTGTTGTATAAGTGAATAAGTGTTCTTGATGTTACTTCTATTGTATGATATTGAAAATAAACAATTCAATGTATAAGATACATCTTTCATCTACTTTGTAGTTTTGCTATTTGTTGAAGTGTGCAATCCGTAAAAAAAAAAAAAAACTGGTTCCAACTCAATTTCGAAAGTTAGCTCATGAGGAAAGGATTTTAAGTCTAATTTTTCTCATTCTACCGACTTAACATGACTATCTCATGATCTTAGAGTTTAAATTGTTGAAGAGATCATACTTTTAATTATGTCTTCAGTAAGTCCTTTCACGTGAGAGTCTGATTCTTTTAATTTGCATTTAAGTCAAGCGTGTGCAAATTCTTTTTAATAATGAATGGCGGTGAGACTCGAATTGAACCCATCATGCATGTTGTGGTGTGTGCTTATATTATCTCAAAGTTAAAGTTATTAGAGATCATCATACCATATTTATTTACTCAANTTCTTGATGTTACTTCTATCGTATGATATTGAAAATAAATAATTCTATGTATAAGATACATCTTTCATCTACTTTGTAGTTTTGCTATTTGTTGAAGTGTGTAATCCGTAAAAAAAAAAAAAAAATTGGTTCTAACTCAATTTCGAAAGTTAGCTCATGAGGAAAAAAAATTTTAAGTCTAATTTTCCTCATTCTACCGACTTAACATGACTATCTCATGATCTTAGAGTTTAAATTATTGAAGAGATCATACTTTTAATTATGTCTTCAGTAAGTCCTTTCACGTGAGAGTCTGATTCTTTTAATTTGCATTTAAGTCAAGCGTGTGCAAATTCTTTTTAATAATGAATGGCGGTGAGACTCGAATTGAACCCATCATGCATGTTGTGGTGTGTGCTTATATTATCTCAAAGTTAAAGTTATTAGAGATCATCATACCATATTTATTTACTCAATTATATCCTCAATATGTCCTTTGTGTGCAAGTCTGTTTATTTTAATGAACTAAGCATGTGAATATTCATATTAAAGTGTATAGTCATCTCATCTAAAGACTACATTTTTGTCATTCATCAGTCGTACGTGTAAGGGTTTTCAAAGGAATTTAAATGGTCTCGAACTACTCCATCCATTGGCTTAATCCTTAAGATTTTGGATTGGATATTCTAAAATTTTCACACGATATCAGAGCTAAAATTTAGTGAAACTACTTTTTTAACATGTAGGACATGCGTCTACTTGTTTATACAAATTTAAATGTCTATTTGTGCACACTCAAAGTTGGAGGGCATAGATAACAACTAAAACTAAGTTGAAAGGCATGTTATATATATAATACGATAAATTATGAAACAATACGTAACAACCATCCAAACATAGTGTTCAAGAATCCTGCAATACTACTATGAGACAAACATAACAAGGATGGAAACAACTCAAACGATTAATTTAATGATGATTTTGAAGATACCAAGAACATTGTATATCTTGAGTCAACTAAATCTAATTACTTTGAATTAATTAAGTAACCAACTTTTTTTTTCTCTCCTTATAAGTATCTTTTTATTAAATTCAATTCATATAAAACTCTTTGCAATTTGATATAAGGAGAAATTTGAAATATGAGTGAATCTCAAGTTTGCTTCTCTAAGTTTTTGCTCATACTTTTCAGTGTACTCATTGTGTCAAATGGTGAGTTTTAAAAAAATGAAAGCAAATCTTTGTTACCATTATTTGATCTTTTCATTCCAGTAACATTTATGTGTTCAGCTTATCTAAAAGTACTCAAGTCAGTAAAAATAGCATATATACATGCGGGTTTGAGATTTTTTTCCGTATATTGCCCCGTATACACTTGAAAATTCTTTCAGAAAATTTCGCCTTTTTTTCTTTTTGAAATAAATATTTCGTTAATGACTTACTTTTTATTTCTCTTGCAACTTATAGACCTTTTAGTTCTTGGTCTAAAGATTCTTTTCGAGCAAGCTGAAAATCTTATAAGAAAACATTAAATTATGATCTAAATTTGTGTAAGTTATTATAAAACGAAAGTCTAATGTTGACCAGTATATGAGAAAACATTAGGCTCGATTCTAACATTGTCCGAAAAGGTACTTTTTAAATTATAACTATATTTGCACAACTTTTTAAAAATAGAGATAAAATCTAAATAGTAATTAAAAAAAATGAGTCATTTGCATAAATCAGGCAATTAATTTTTCAATAATATGTGATGATGAGACTTGGGAACCAATATACTAATTCCTATAGGCTCTAAAAGTTATCTGTCAAACCGTGTGACAGTCTTATCTAAAACTCAAATTTTTTGAAAATGTGTATATTATCTATTAATTTACTAAAATATTAAAAATAAATTTTATTTTTATTTTTCTTCAATTTTGCTGGTCATTTTCCTTTTGTGGGTGCAATTTTGGGGTGCCAAAAGTTGAGTTCTACTTCTACATATAGTGGACAATGTTATGATGATGCACTTTGTGCCACAAAATGTTTTACTGAGGGATATTCCAATGGAGTTTGTGATTGGGGTGGACTTCTTTTGGGATTTGCTTGTTATTGCCAATATTCATGCAATAAAATATGAATTTAAGTTATATATATGTATAATTTTTTTATATATATATTATCGATGAGTTTTAATCTATGATCAGATTGAATCATCACATCTAATAATAGAAGGTGATTCAAGCCCATCTAGTAATGATGATCTTTTGATTGATTAGATAAATTACAAGTTTATGGTTTAAAATGACATTTGATGAGAACTATGTGTCTGTTTGGAAATCTTTGTTTTATTGCTACACTATATAATTATTAGAATAGTAATAACTTAAGTAATTTTTTCATATGACAATTGTAATAACATGTGAAATGAAGCAAGTACGAGTGTCCACACAAAGAAATTTTAAGAATTACGAAAGAAGCTTCGAGATCATATTGATTAAATCTCATCCATTCATGACCTTCGAAAGGGTTGTCGCGAGACTTTAACGTGACGGAAAGTTTGGGATGGAAAATTTAATTAAATCCAAAAGGTAAATATAAAAAGGAGAGAAACATAAAATCTAACCTCCACAAAATATCAATGTGAACATTGCGAGTAGGATAATATAATATAAATATCGTATTATGATGTTTAAAAGAGTTGTTAAATCTAACCAGCGATATTAATTCTTCTTAAAACAATCTAAAAAGATAAAACTCATAAATTAAAACAAAGAGAGTATATATTATGGTAGAACTACATATAGTATACATACACACACAAAATTAGATACACCTTTATTCTTTAATCATGAATAAACACAAAGTATTATTCAGCTGTGATCAACATTATTATTTAATTATTTCATATATTATTTTTTCAGCAAAAATATTCACACATGCAAACATATCCCCAATGAACTCCTTTCCATTCACATTCTCCAGAGGGAGATCCCTCCTTCACACATGTTTCCTCACAATGAGCAGATTCATAGCATTGTCCACTAAATGTTGCACTAAATTTCTTGCAAATTCCATTCTTCATACCATTAACATCTGCATAAAAAATAAACATAGTTTCTAAGAGTAATTTAGACATAAAATGTGATATAACATTTTTTAAAAAGAAATAATTTCTAAGAGTTTCTTAATTTGGACATATAGGGTAAAAAGTAGAATCTGAATAGGGTAAAAGATAAAATATAATTATCGTTGGTAATATGATTTGGAAAGATTTGGAAAAAAAAAGGTCAAAAATCATATCACCGAATAATTCATTGACAAACACATACGAAAAACTGAGAAAATCGCATAATTCCTGTTGAGTGGCCCCTAAATGTTTAAAAAAATGGTGTGGATCATGGTTAGGCTATACGTATTGTTCCTCCGGGTCATTACGGAGTCATGTAAAAGATTTGGAAAAAAATGCTCGAAAATCATATCACCAAAAAATTTATTGACTTACACACACCAAAAAAAAACTAAGAAAATAGTCTAATTCTTGTTGAGTAACCCCTAAATGCTAAAAAAGTGACGTAGATTATGGTGAGGCTATACGTTATGTCCCCCCAGATCATTACGGAGGGTCATGTAAAAGTTTTGGAAAAAAAATGCTCGAAAACCATATCACCAAAAATTTCATTGACTTACACACGAAAACCCTAAGAAAATCACCTAATTTGTGTTAAGGTGTTAAGTGACTCCTACATGCTATAAAATAACGTAACGTGGACCATGGTGAGGATATACGTATTGTTCCCTCAAGTCATTACGGAGAATCCTGTAAAAAAATTGAAAAAAAGTGACCGAAAATCATATCACCTAATTTCTGTTGAGTGGCCCCTAAAGATAAAATATTCTAATCTTGTTCTGAACAATCTGTTGATAATTCTGTTCATCGGTGAATTATTGAAATGTTATATTAGCTACGAGCAATATAGTAATGAATTAGCGATAGATTAGTATATAATTCCAAATTTCTTTCATAGTACACATAATAAGGATCAAATTAATTATGGGAATAAAGTAAAATTTCTTCCTTTTTTTCAAACTCACCAGTTGATGCAATGAGGAGTACTAGGCTAAAAAATATCACCAGAAACCTAGTAAAGCAAACATTATATCCAGCCATATTAAAATTTCTCTTTTAATTATATATCAAATGTGACAGAGTTATATGATTAAGTGGAATGAATTAAGATATTTATAGGGAGAATAGAAGTTGGGTTCTTAATTAATTAATTAAGTCAAATTCAGAATTAATAATATATTCAAGAAAAAAAATACAATACAAGTTGTGATGGGATGATTGAGATTCCTCCACTCTAACTCAGAGGTATTGGGGGTTCGAGTACCTAGGAATGAAAAAAATATATATGTTTGAAGCGCCGCCCCAAGAAATAAATTGTGCAATGCACAAATTCAAATTAAATTGAATTTCAATACAAATATCGAATACCAAATAAGAACAAAAATATATATCGTTCGGTATCTTCAAAATCATCGTTTGACTTGTTTCTATTCTTCTTGTGTTATTTGTATTTATTTTTTTCTCATAGAAATGGATCTTTTGATTCCTCTAGCTAAGTTACTAAGAGCCAGCAACAAGGTACTCTTCGATAAATAAGATGAATTTAAATTATGCATGTTTTTTTTTTGTTTAGCTTTTACTATGAATTTTATGTACAACATACACTAAGAACACATTGATCTGGTGGAATTTTACAATTGAGATATGAAGAGAGTAGGATATGCAATGATCATATCTTAACCTCTAGAGGTTATTTCCAATATATCCTTAGGTTAAATGAAATGTTTCTGAAGTAAAATTGTAAGAATAACATAACAACAAAATAGCAAGATACAAAATAAATGAAACTACTACGCGACTATATATTATTTGTATGTCTTTTAAAAAGTGAACGACTTATATCATCTAGAAAGTACTATTTGTAACAACTCGATCCTTCATTTCAAATATTAGTTTGCGCTCAAAATTATGTTCCAAAAGTGTTTATATTAATGTTGGTATGAGCATTTAATTTATGACTTGTTAGTATGCCCTGAGTTGAATCTCGTGGGCTATATACTAAATACTAATTGAGTTATGGTACGTATTATAGATTAATTAGTATTATGATCAATGTGTTTTGTGTATAATATGATACGTGTTGTATATACGTTATACAATGGAGATAGATGCATTCATTTGATAATAGTATGAAGAAGTTTCGAAAATGAGGTAAATAGACTCTCGAAAAATGAAATATAATTTTTTTGGGACAAGAGAGTAATTTACAACTTATGCATATTACGAATATACAATGAAGATTGAATATACGAATATAGTGGCTAAACAATACGAAGTTTTATAATTGAAAGTTATCAAAATATAGCTAAAGATAATTTTAAAATGTAGATCTAAAAGCAAATAGTTTAGTTGCTTGTCAACATAACATAAATTATTGACGTTTTCCTCTGGAATGTATTCCAATCTTCCTTTTGCAGCTCACGCTTCTGATTAGTGTCTTCTTCTCAATAGTGAAAATAGAAAATTCTTGGTATTTCTATATGTCGGTGGTTGTATCTTTTGATGTATCCACGGAGATTTGCACCAAGTATAACTCCAATTGTCCCTAGCAGTCAAATATGTTGGTCNAGAGATTATTGACGTTTTCCTCCGGAATGTATTCCAATCTTCCTTTTGCAGTTCATGCTTCTGATTAGTGTCTTCTTCTCAATAGTGAAAATAGAAAATTCTTGGTATTTCCATATGTCGGTGGTTGTATCTTTTGATGTATCCACGAAGATTTGCACCAAGTATAACTCCAATTGTCCCTAGCAGTCAAATATGTTGATCGTTAAATTTTTGCCTTTTAAGGCTGATGGCCTTCTACCACCTACCGCTAAGGTCCTACAAAGATTGAAAATATTATCAAAAAAAAATAATACAAGAACTTAATAAAATGCTTCTATTGTTTACTATCTCTTATCTCTTACCTCTTACAGAGGAATTTGTGTGGCGTCTCATTCGCTCTATCTTGATATGCGGTTATTGCGTCCTACAAACAAAATAGTGTTTATTTCAGATCTTTCTTCTAGAAGGTAATAAAGAACTGCGAAAATAGAAAACCATCATTCAATGGCGTCTCAAGCTAATTAGTGGCTTATAAATCCGACATGTAACTTTTATTTTTTTCATTTTTGAAATTCAGAGGTATTTCTTCTTCTTAATAAAAAAGTTTTATTTTTTGTATCATCTTAAACTAATATATGTGTGTATATATATATATATATCAAAATACTTTTTAATCTTATGGTCTTAAACATGTCATGTGGAAGTTAAATTTAAACATTGATAAAAAAGAAAGAGGCATTCTTTAATGTTTCAAAACGAACTAAAAGAAAAACATAATATAATTTATTTTTTAATTATAATAATTTTATTATAAGTATTATTCTATTATAATAAAAAACCGTGCTCATTCTCTAACTTGACAATGGAAATTTGGAATTTTTTTTTCTTTTAAATCCTCAATCAGACTCAATCTCACTATATTTTTTAGTTGATAATTTTCAAAGTCAAAGACGTTATGATTATTGTTAATTTACTGCCATTAAAAATTCTTCTTTAAAGTTGAAATTAAATGGAAGATTCAAGAGTAGAATGGAATACAATGTATCAAGAGCCCTATTAATCACATGAATTGCTAATTTCAAACTCGTAAATTCAATCAAAAGCTTCAATCCAAGTTCTTCTATCATGCCTTGATAATTCATTTTTCTTTTATCCTTAACAAGGAAACTTATTCGCGCTTCGCGTGATGTAACTGTAATTAGAGGTCGAGACTTGTGTTTTATCTTAAACAAAATATTTAAAGAAAAAATAAAATTTTCACATTAAGTTGACATCGGAAAAAACGATAATTTTTTTTTAAAAAAAATTGACATGATAATCTTATAACATTTTAAAAAATCAAAAATCGAATTACCAAATTAAAATTTTAATACAATATCATGTTCATTCCCAATTAATTACCATGATTAGAAGGACCTATCAAAATCCTAAAACTATTGGGATTCCTTTTTTTTTTAATGATATATAGGAAGAAAACCATATAAAAATATTAAACCTTTCCTAAAAATAATTAGAATCGACCCTTTTCCTAATAGAACTAGAATTTATTTTCCAATATTTTCTTTTTCTTTCTTATAAATAGGAATAGAAAGCTCATAGTCTTATCAATTATTATCATATTCTTCTTCTCCTCTCATATTATTATTAACATATATAATGGCACCAACCCTTAAACGAAAGGAAAAACTATCAAGATTCCAAAACATATTACCCAATGAAATTATTGAGATTACTCTCTCAAATTTACCAATCAAATCTCTATTACAATTCAAGTGTGTTTCTGAACAATCATGTTGTTTGTTTTCAAGCCCAAATTTCAAACTCTCGAGTAATATTATTCATCAATATGGAGTAGGAACAATTATAGCAATGTCTAATAATAGTCAAGTTTCAATGCGAAGACAACGATGGAGCTTTAGACCTTCATTTACCTTGATAAACCAACAACTCATGACTGTGGAAGAATTGGATTGTACTTCTTTGATGAAAAGGAGGGAGTTTTCTAAAAGTGATACGAATAATTTTATGATATTGGGTTCTTGTCATGATCTTATTGAAACTCACACCATAAACGAGAGAACTGAAAGAGAGAATTCTTATTTCTCAAAACTGTAAAATGAATACAATGATGCACTGCTATTTATATACACTTTAACAATCTAACAAACTAACTACTTAGTTGTGCTAATTGATTCTGACGCTTCTAACTAACTAATTTACACGTGGACAATTAGCTACAGGTTAATTAACTAACTGTACAATTAGCAATGTTATCAGCCAATTCCAATACTCCCCTTTAAGCTGGATGTATTGAACAAGTTCAGGAATCCCAGCTTGCCAACTAAAGTGTTATGTTGAAGTCTTCCCAGAGCCTTAGTCAGTACATCTGCTTGTTGATCCTTTGTATGTATGTATGTAGGTCTGATTAATCCCTGCTGCACCTTCTCTTGAGTAAAATGACAATCAATTTCTATATGTTTAGTACTTTCGTGAAATACAGGATTAGCAGCAATTTGTATAGTTGCCTTGCTATCACAATGAATGATGGCTGGTCCTGTCAGTTTTACTCCCAACTCATGAAACAAATTATTAACCCAAACAATCTCAGCAGTTAATGTAGCCAAACTTCTATACTCTGCTTCTGCAGAACTTCTAGATACTGTGTTTTGCTTCTTAGACTTCCAAGATATCAAAGAATCACCAAACTTCAATATGAAACCAATCACAGACCTCCTAATATTTGGGCAAGCAGCCCAATCTGCATCACAGAACCCTGTAAGTTGATGTCTTGTGTCTGCACTCATCAATAACCCTTTACCTAGTTCTGTTTTAATGTATCTAATCACCCTTAATGCTGCCTCCCAATGTGACCTTTTTGGCTTCTGCATGAACTGGCTCAAGGATTGCACTGCAAAGGCTATATCTAGCCTAGTGTTTGTCAAATACAACAACTTCCCAACAAGCCTCTGATATTTGTTAACATCTGGAAACAAATCATCAGTAGTGATAATGCCTTCATCAAATTCCATACTAGTTAACTTCATGTTACATTCTAATGGTGTCATTGCTGGTATTGCAGCAGCTAAACCCACCTCAGAGATTATCTCTAGAGCATATTTCCTCTGATTCATAACTATCCCTTTGCTGGATCTGAGAAATTCAATCCCCAAAAAATACCTCAATTCTCCTAAGTCTTTGTTCTTGAAGTGACTATGCAATACATGCTTGGTTTCTTCTATCAAACTTGCATCATTTCCTGTGACCAAAAGATCATCCACATAGACCAAAACAATGACTATTCAATCACTTTTTCTCTTGGTGAATAAGGAATAATCCAAATGGCTTTGTATATACCTTGAACTGCACAAAGCATTAGTCAATTTTGCATTCCATTATCTAGATGCTTGTTTAAGTCCAAAAAAGAGACTTAACTAGTTTGCAAACCATGTTTTCTCCCTGCATCTTGAACCCCTTAGGCAACTCCATGTACACCTCATCAAATAAATCTCTTTGTAAGAAAGCATTGAACACATCCATTTGATGAATGATCCAATGTTTAGCAGCCGCCAAAGACACTATAGCTCTAACAGTTACCATTTTGACCACCGGTGAAAAGGTCTCTTGATAATCAATACCTTCAGTTTGATTGCACCCCTTTGCTACTAACCTAGCCTTGAATCTTTCAATCTTCCCATCAGCTTGATATTTGATCTTAAAAACCCACTTACATCCAATTGCAGATTTTCCTGCTGGCAGTTTAACTACTTCCCAAGTACCATTTTCCTCCAAGGCTTGGATCTCCAACTTCATTGCATCAACCCACCTTTTATCTCTAATGGCCTCTTCATAGCTTCTAGGCTCAGTTTCAGTGGAGAACTTGGATAGATATACTGAATAACTGGGAGAAATATCTTGGTATGAAATGTATTTCCCTAGTGAATAGGGTTGGCCAGTATCTGAGACTTGTGTAATGTAATCTTTCATCCATATGGGAGGGTTTGAAGTCCTAAGAGATTGTCTTGGTTTTTCAGTAGGTACTGAAACATCAATAGGCAATACATTGACTCCACTGTTCACAACAACTTCATTCATCATATCTGCATTATCTTCATTCATTATATCTGCATTATCTTCATGTTCTGCACTGTCATTATGCATATCAATCTCAGGAAATGTCTGCTCCTGTGGGAGTATTGTCTCCACATAATTTATCTCATCAGATAACTCTTCATGATCAGCATCATGGTGTGTATTCAATGAATGATTTGGAAATAAAGGCAACTGTCTAGTAACCATTTTTTGAAATGGAAAAATATCTTTCTTGAAGATTACATCCCTACTTACTACCAACTTTTTGTTGTACAAGTTATACATGAGGTATCCTTTCTGAGTAGCGGGATAACCCAAAAATACACAAGCATCAGCACTTGGTGAGAATTTGTCTCCTTTAGGCAATTTGGTAACATAACCTAAACATCCAAAAATTCTTAGATGATCAAGCTTTGCCTTGACATTGTGAAACACCTTATAAGGTGTCTTCCCTTCCAATACTGTTGTAGGCAGTCTATTGATCAAATACACAGCTGTAAGAATGCATTCACCCCAAAATCTGAGAGGTATATGACCATTAAACCTGAGTGCTCTAGATATTTCAAGTACATGTCTGTGTTTTCTTTCTGTAACTCCATTCTGTTGTGGAGTGTATGGGCAACTACTTTCATGAATAATCCCATGAGTGACCAAAAAATCATTACAATCTGTGTTAAAGAACTCTCCCCCATTGTCAGACCTTATTCTTTTAATGTGCTTATTAAACTGATTTTTAACAAGAACATAAAAGGACTGTAAATAGGAAACACATCACTTTTCAATTTCATCAAATATACCCATGTCATTCTGGACTTATCATCAACAATAGTCAAGAAAAATCTGTAACCATTATGAGTTGCCACTTGGTAAGGTCCCCAAACATCTAAATGGAACAATTCAAAGATACTACTAGTTTTTGTAAAACTCAAAGGAAAAGACAATCGAGTCTGCTTTGCAAGTGGACATATAGAACATTTCTTACAGACATCATCTACAATATCTAAAGTCAAAGATAGTTGTTGTAACACCCTGGCTGAAGGATGCCCTAACCTGTTATGTCATAACAATGTGTTGTTCAAATTCTCACTGATGTGTGTCATCAGTATCATCTCATTACTCTTCCCTTCTCCATGTGGTGTGTGACTGGAGAGATAGTAGAGTCCATCCACCTCCTTACCAATCCCCTTCACCTTTCCATTGGAGAGGTCCTAAAAAACAACAAACTCAGGAAAGAAGTTAACTGAGCAATGCAGTTGTTTTGTTCACTGTGACACTGAGAGCAAATCGAATTTGAATGTAGGAACCACCAAAACATTCTGTAACAAATCTCCTCCTGGGGTCTTACAGCTTCCTGAATATGTGACAGACACAGTGTCTCTATTTGGCAGGTGAACATTTCTATTTAAGTGATCCGGAGAGTTACAAGCAGAGTGTAATCTATTTAGGTTATGAGTCATATGACATGTTGCTCCTGAGTCAATTATCCAACTCTCATTTGCAGTACTATTTACAGACAATGTTGTAGCAATAGGTCCAGTTATACCTGTCATATTTGCTGCCATATTGACTTCTGAAGTTCCTGCTTCTTCCTTGTCCAGCATATGCAGAATTTTCTGATATTGTCCTTGAGTGAATGTAGGTTGAGCTGTCAGTGTTGAAACCTCCTGCGATCTCACTCCTTGACCCTCTTCTTTTCTGCAGATTGGTGCAAAATCATCTTGCATCATTCCTTGATCGACTCTCACCTAATTTGCCTTCATTCCCTGCATCTGTCTTGTGAAATTTTGACCATATCCTGAAGCAAAATTTTCAGGTTGTTTCTTCTTAAACTTCCAGTCAGGTGGTTGTAGCAATCCAGCTTAACATGACCCTGCAAGTTACAATAATCACAGATTTTATTGTTCCTCTCCCTGCATCATTGTTCCTCTGAAAATTTCCTCTTTCTGCATAAAAAACAGTAGGTTCTAGTGACTCCCTCCTTGATTGAGTACCTGCGGTCATCCTCAAACCTTCATCTGCTACGATCATAGCATAGGCCTTACTAACATTTGGTAGAGGATTCATCATTAGGATTTGGCTACGAGCTTGACCAAAGACCTCATTCAATCCCATCAGAAATGTAAATAGTCTCAAGTAGGCTTGTTGATCCACATAAATCCTCGATTTATCACAGGTACATGATGGTGGAGGAACAAAGGCATCGAATTCATCCCATAATAACCTCAATTTTGTAAAATAACCAGAGACAGTCAAGTTACCTTGATGTATTATGCATATCTCTCTGTGTAGCTGATAAATTCTGGATCCATCAACCTTGTCAAATCTCTCCTTGAGATCACTCCATACTGTAGCTGCATCATCAGCATACACGATCCCACTGAGTAATTCCTTAGACACGGTGTTCATGATCCAAGCTAACACAAAGCAATTACTTTTCTCCCATTGTTCTTCCAATTCCAGTTTGTAGTCACTCCTCTTGTATGTTCCCAACACAAAACCAACTTTACTCTTTGCTCGAAGATTAATTAGCATAGATCGACTCCATAATGAGTAGTTCTCCATGCTTGTGAGCTGCACTGTGGTTAGAACACATCCAGGAGTATCAGACGGATGTAGATAAAGAGGATGATTCCTCTTCTTCTCAATTTCTTCCAAAGTTTCAACACTCTATGTTGCAGACGCAGTTCCAATCAATATTGATTCTCCAATAGTCATCGTTCCTCTGCTTCCACAAAGGTTCTACAATGGCGGAAACCTATTCTATGCAATTGAATCGAATCTCGACTCACAGCTTTGATACCATATTGAAACTCACACCATAAACGAGAGAACTGAAAGAGAGAATTGTTATACCCCATTTTAACTTGAGGTCAAAACGTGTACAACATATTGGTGATTTCCAAATTAATTAACTTAAGAAGTCGCCACCTAATTAATTATAGTGAATTAGGACACCTAAATATTTAACTAAGTAATACTAAAATGACTTCAATTAAATGGTCTACTTAACTTGCATGATTCTAGGTAAGGGTTCTAATTTATCCTAAAGGGAAGGGATAAGACATCATTTAAGATCCGTTAAAAGCGGTTAACCGGCCAAACTTAGGTTAATTAATTTTAAAAGGAAGATTAAGTAATTGAGTAACCAAATTGAAAAAAAAAACATTTTTTATTTTAAAAGCTTTTTGCAATTGTATTAGAACGAAAAAAGAGAAATTTCTTTAGATCAATTTAGACAAGTTCATGGCTAAAAAAGGTAATTAAAAAAAAATATTAGCTCATTAATTGACAAAGTGCTCCCTTTAGAAAAGTTTTAGAAAAATAAGATTTTAGAACAAAATATCTTTTGTCTTTTAAAAGACATTGTCAAGTTTGAACAAAACTTAATAAATCTAGTGAGTTAAAAAAATGGTGCAAAATGAAGTGTTTTAAAGAAAAGTTGTCAAATGAAGTTTATAAAAAAGCTAAAATAACTACAAAGGTTTGTTTCTAACTAGATGTACCCAAACCCAAACAACTATATCAAGTTAGTTAACAAGAAATTAGCACATATCCAAAACACACAAGCAAGTTAAAACAAATAAATGCTAAATAGTAATAAGTAAAAGCGACCCTCCAAATGAATTTTGCTTGCTATTTGGATAGTCTAGGATATCGACTTCATGTGCGGGTATGATGATGTTGAGTCCATGAGACTCTAAATTTGCAAGAGTCCTTAATCGGGACTCCATTTTTGCTCCAAAGTTCATGCAAATAAAGAAAGGGTAAAAAGATTAGTAAGATAATCAACTTTAAAATGATATCGAATGAACTAAATATGAAGCCAAGTAAAATCATACCATAAATATACTATCATACCATTTTAAGATTAACGACTTATTAACCGAACTCAAAGCAAATAAGCTACAGCACCACACTAATTCTCAAATTCATCCAATTTAAGCTACAAGAAAATTACTTTTATGACAAAAAGAAATCAAATCATGATCCTTCAATATTCTTACACAATCAATGTTAGATAATAAGAAAAACTTGTGCAACTGCATCCACTAAATGGAGAATAGGAGAGGGGCTTAAACTCAAGTCCATATGTTATATAGAGCAGAATTACGGGCAGCATTAGTGTCATAATATGTTTACACTTCACTACCTAATTCTCAAGTACACAAAAAAAAGAAATGAAAAACTAACTTCTTTACGACACATTTTCACATAACAAAATAAAGGTTGCGCAAATGTTTGACAATATAAAGGCACCAAATGAACAATTAACTAATAACCAAAATTGACTTCATTTGAAACTTAAAATGGAACCATTCTTTAGTTCACAACGTCTAAAACATGACAAGTAGCTTCAACTCGCAATGAAGACACGTAAACAAAAATCACTCTTGGGTCTCGACACATAAATTTCAAAGAGCATTCATATACACACAAAGAAATTTACAAATTATATTTTGCAGGTATTAGTAATTTTACAATCAAATGTTACATTTTTAAGGAAAAACACAAAATCTGCAACTTATTTATCAACCAAAACAAAAAAAAAATTAAGTCCTGTAAGCATGTTTTTATCTATAATAACTTATGGGCTGAAATTTCTTAGCATATGCAGACACCAAACAATAAGCAACTTGGAGCAGAAAAAAAAAAAAGAACTGATGGCTTTCTAGTCATAAAACTAAGAATTCTTTTAAGTTCAAAACATCTGAAACATAAAGGGAGCACAAACTCATCTTTGTACAGATCTCAAACAAGACACAAACTCATTTTTAACACTTCCTTTATTGCAACTAAACTAAACAAGAATCAGTCTCGACATACAAATTTTAGAGCAACATAACTCTCTAATCACAGTAACAAAATAGAGAAAAAAGAAAAGAATGTCACCTGTTATAGGGCAGTGAACGGGGTTGCTGTGATCAAATGTCTATATTCGAACAATGGCGAAACTCGAACAAGCTTGAAACTTGAGTTTCCGTCGAGATCGAAAGAAGGATGCAAAGACAATATTTTAGAGAAGAAAATAGTAGTTAAACGGTACTATGGCGCAATGGAAAAGCTTCTTAAAAAAATGAGTGCCAAGGCTTCTAGGGAGGCTGAAAAATCTCTCCTTTTACTAAAGATATAAGGATGTATTTATAGGAAAAATTAGGGTTCTTCATTTTGTTGAGCGGGAATAGATTTTGAACGTTCAAATTAGTCAAAAAGTCTTCAAATCCGACCGTTTGAAGCTTGAAACAGACATCACGTGATACCTTGGAGAAACGGAACTTTAGCCAAAAATGGAGGAGAAAAGACAGACATCGAGTAAAGAGAAAATACCTCAATGATTTCGGGTCTTGAGCCAATTTACTGATGAATGAACGTTGGGTTGGGCCTATATTGGACTATTTTTTAGACAGATTTTGATTTGAAATGTGGGCTGAAATATTTGAATGTATTTGGGCTTAGTTGATCTAAATTATTGGCCTTTTCTTTTCTTTCTTTCAATTATTTTGAGCTTCTAACTTAATAACTAAAACCATATATATGATATGATAGGATGACAAATACTAATTTACAAAATAAAATTATAAAAATATAGATGCAAAAATATGAACTTATAATTACTTTAATAAGTGTGAAACTTGAAATAAAGCGATGACAAGCCGATTATTTAATAAAAGAGGTGTGAAAAGTGATAATAATAATAATTTCAATAATAGAATATATAGTTTTGTTAGATAAGTAGTTATAGTAGTAAAAATAGTTGTCAAAAGATTATTTTATACATTATTAATTTAGAAGCTCAAAAACAATGAATTAGAAGAAAAGAGGGTAAAAATTGGGTGTCAACACCACCGATGGGTTAAGGCTATAATTGATATGATATGATATGATAATTTGTTTCGAAAAATTATGTGCACCCTCACGTATCAATGTAGGTCCACCTCTGTTTACTGGACAAATACTGCTTCAAGTAAAGTTTAATTCCACGATTTGCTATCCATATGTTTTTACTATCTAAAACAAGTTCTCTTAATCAATAGAAATTAAGCTAGAAAAAAAAAAGAGTGAAGATGGAAGAAGCAAGGTCGAGAAATTTGAAAGCTCCTTATAACGTTCAAGAACTGGCAAAGCAACAAGTAGGAACCATTCCGCTGCGATATAGTCATGATGATATAGAAAAGATATCAGATTCTTCTATGTTATTGCCTGAAATTCCAGTGATTGACATGCTGGCAATTGGAGATGATAATTCTGAGCTTCAGAAGCTTCATTTTGCTTGCAAAGAATGGGGATTTTTCCAGGTATTAGGTTTTAAGTTCATCATGTAGAGAATTAACGGTCTATTCTATACAAATCCATGATCTACGTGTTCATGATCTGTTGCAGGTGGTGAATCNATTCCTCTGTAGATTGATATAATGAAAAAGAAAATTTTATTTTATTACTAGTAATTGTTAGGAACAATGTCAGAGAGAGTTTCTTGGTAAGACAGAATGCAGTAAAAAGCTTTAATTTTATGAACTATTTGTTGTGATTGTCCAAATAAATTATGTACAAGTTTCTTTAAGTTAAATGATGATTCTATCCACATTTGAAAAGTTCCTCAGCACGCTAAAATTTCTAAAGTCGGTTCGGTAAAAAATGTTCCTTTGTGTAAATTGATTTCTTGTTACATGATTTTTCATCCGATAAAACATGTTCCTGTGTCTAAATTGATTTCTTGTTACATGATTTTTCATCTTTCCTTTTTTGGGACAGGGTGACCCTCTGATGGTGAAAGTCAACAAGTTATACACATCTTCAACATTTATGGGGGTGCGGAATGGAGACATTAAATGCACATCTTCAACGCATAAACCTATTAGATTAGATCTATTCAACTAATTACAGACATGTAGGTTGTGATTTTGAAGAAAGCAAATTTAAAGGGTTCCAACTAATTTTGTGGTAGCTGAACAATACAAATGTGAAATGTTTATAAAAATATAGCGAAAGGTACATCAAAATTACAGTTTTCGCTTACTTATCAAAACGTAGATACTTGATGTTTTGAGCTGGAATGTATTCCAGTCTTCCTCCCCCAATTTACGTTTCTTCTTTTTGTGTTTTTTTCTGTAGTGGAAGTAGAACATCTTTGGGATCTTCATCTTTCCTTCCTTGCTTCTTCGAACATGCCCTCCAGAGAGTTGAATCAAATAGGACTCCAACTGTCCATAACAGTCGAACTTTTCGATTGTCAGGTATTTTCCTCTAAGAGTTGGCTTCCTGTAGCGCCAACTTTGGTAGTATAGCGAACTTTTATTTCCACCTAGGGCCTACAAATATTAAAAGTATAATTAGAGATGAACATAATAATTTCATAAAATAATTCCCCCTCTTTATTACCTCTTACCTCTGGAATTTGTGTAGGGCCTTAGTCGGGGTCTCTCTTAATATGTTATTGTTACGTCATCTACAAACAAAACAGTGCTCATTTCAGATCTTTATACTTGATGGTAATTGAGAACTGTGAAAATAGAAAATAGGTGTAGCTTTCATTTTTTTTATTTTTAGAATCCAAAATTATTTCTTCTTTTTAATGAAAAAGTTTTATTTTTTTCTATCGTCTTAAATTAATATATATATATATATCAAAATACTTTTTAATCTTGTGTCCTTAAACATGTCACGTGGAAGTTAAATTTAAAAATTAATAAAAAGGAAATAAACATTCTTTAATGTTTCGAAACAAACTAAAAGAAAGACAAAATATAATTTATTTTTTATTAAAAAATTCTTATAATAATTCTATTATAATAAACCGTGGTCATTCCATACAATGATGTTTTTCTAACTTGACAATGGAAATTTGGATATTTTTTCTTCTCAATACTCAATCTCACTAAATTTTAGTTGACAATTTTCAAATCAAAGACGCCGTGATTATTGTTAATTTTCTGCCATTAAAAATTCTTCTTTAAGTTGAAATTTAAATGGAAGATTGAAGAGGGGAACATGGGGAATAATACTTAATAAAATGCTAAGAAGCTTGAAGAATGGAATACAATGTAATACAAAGAGAATTCATCTTCCTTTATCCTTATAGGAAACTTGTCCGCGCTTCGCGTGGTATAATTATAATTTAAAATGATTTTTTAATAAATTAAGTAAAAATAAAAGGCAATTTTTATTCTAATTAGAGCCGAGACTTGTGTTTTATCTTAAAAAAATATTTTATGGAAAAAAATAAAGTATTCACATTAGGTTGACATCGAAAAAACAATAATTTTTTTCTAAGAAAATTGACATGATAATCCTATAACATTTTTAAAAATCAAAAATCGAATTACCAAATTAAAATTTTAATACAATATCATGTTCATTCCCAATTAATTACCATGATTAGAAGGACCTATCAAAATCCTAAAACTATTGGGATTCCTTTTTTTTTTAATGATATATAGGAAGAAAACCATATAAAAATATTAAACCTTTCCTAAAAATAATTAGAATCGACCCTTTTCCTAATAGAACTAGAATTTATTTTCCAATATTTTCTTTTTCTTTCTTATAAATAGGAATAGAAAGCTCATAGTCTTATCAATTATTATCATATTCTTCTTCTCCTCTCATATTATTATTAACATATATAATGGCACCAACCCTTAAACGAAAGAAAAACTATCAAGATTCCAAAACATATTACCCAACGAAATTATTGAGATTATTTTCTCAAATTTACCAGTCAAATCTCTATTACGATTCAAATGTGTTTTTGAGCAATGATATTATTTGTTTTCAAGCCCAAATTTCAAACTCTCAAGTAATATTATTCATCAATATGGAGTAGGAACAATTATAGTGATGTCTAATAATAGTCAAGTTTCAATGTGAAGACAATGATGAAGCTTTACCTTGATAAACCAACAACTCATGATTGTGGAAGAGCTAGATTGTACTTCTNNCCCAACGAAATTATTGAGATTATTTTCTCAAATTTACCAGTCAAATCTCTATTACAATTCAAGTGTGTTTTTGAGCAATGATATTATTTGTTTTCAAGCCCAAATTTCAAACTCTCAAGTAATATTATTCATCAATATGGAGTAGGAACAATTATAGTGATGTCTAATAATAGTCAAGTTTCAATGTGAAGACAATGATGAAGCTTTACCTTGATAAACCAACAACTCATGATTGTGGAAGAGCTAGATTGTACTTCTTTGATGAAAAGGAGGGAGTTTTCTAAACGTGATACGTATAATTTTATGATATTGGATTCTTGTCATGATCTTATACTGATTAATGTAGACGAGCATATTTACTTGTGATATCCCGCCATTAGATGTTGCACCAAAGTACTTGAGCTTTACTATTTTGCATGGGAAGATCAATTCATTACACTAGGAGGACTTTGTTTCGACTCCTCCAAGAATGATTACAAGGCCCTCATGTTTACGTACAATCACTTAGGTGATGTTGAATTCGTTACAATTGCTAGCCTTAAAGATAAAGAATGGAGGCTACTCAAATTCTCTTATGATATCCGCTCCATTCGTGATGGAATTACATTGCATGGACGACTTCACTATAGGATAAGGAACAAAAAATATAATGTTAACAATGATAACTATGACAATGATGATAACGATGATGATAACCATGAAGATAATATTGTAATATATTTTGATCCCATATCTAGCACCATTGCCTATGTTTAAAGCTCAATTTCGCCAACTCAATATCGCTAGAGTGACAAGTGGCACAAAAAATTTGCACGGCGGACAAAACAGCTCCTCCCTTTCGGTTGTCAATTTTTTTATTAATAATATTGATCGACGTATTTTTTATTTCCTCATGTAACTTTTTTTATATTTTGATTCTCTTTAATTAAAATACTGGCTTCACCGTTATATATACTATTGCAATGTTTTTAAGTCCATCTTCTACTTCCAATAGTACTATCATTCTCTTCAAAATAACTATTCACATTTTTATTTTTTTTGAGTGTGGTAAAAACAAACTTGTCGGGAAATTCAAGAACAAAATTTTCTTTTGTTACTTGATATTTACTATTTATATTACAATTTCAATAAATTTGAATATACACATTGCAGAACTTAATTCTAAAATAATACTTCTAATATAATTTTTTTTTTCATTTTTAAAAGCTCGAACTAGAAAGTAATTATGCACTCAACAAAGATATTGGTACATGCAAGCAAATCCCCAATTAGTTCCCCTCCATTCACATTGCCCAGAGGGATATCCTTCTTTATTGCAATTTGTCTCACAATGAGATGATACATAGCATTGCCCTCTAAAAGTGCCACTAAATACCTCACAAATTTCATTTCCCACAGCCTCAATATCTGGAAAATAAATTGTTATAAATTTTTAGATAGTTTGAATTTTAGATGAGATAATCAGACAATTCAAAATCAAATAATAGAGTATAAGAAGAAATTATGAGTTTTGATATTTGGTTGATACTCATTCTCAAAAATAATGTTTTGATTCATATATTAACAATGTATTCAGTATAGTTTTGTAAGTGGAATTCGGAGAAGAATATATAGTATGTATGTATCTAAATCTTATCCTATACATTAGTACGATAGAGAAATTGGTTTCGATAGATCTTTGATTCATATATTAAGAAGTTGAAGAAAAAAAAGCCAAGGCCCACCCACATGAAGGGAGATATGTTGTGTGATTAATAAATATGTATCGTGCATAACAACTTAAACTTTTAAATGATATGATCACATAAATATCGAGAGAAAAAAACTCACCATGGGAGGTAATGAGGAGTATGTTAAAAAGTAATACCAGAAAATTAGAAAAGCAAATGTGAGATTTAGCCATATTCAAATTTCTCTTTCTCTAAAATAGCAAAGAGTTATATAAGAATTTTGGGTATTTATCTAACTCAAAGTTACATTTATAATTAAATAATTCAAGAAGCAATGCTCTTGGTATCCTCAAAATCACCAAGAAAAACATAGCAAATTAACAAATTGTTTTATATGATGTTTTCATCATTGTTATATTTGTAGTTTTGTGTGTCATAGTAATAGATTATTGATTCCTCTAATCTAATTTATAATCAGATTTTTCTATAACACTCATAATTTATAACAATATTCTACTGTAATAGTAATTTTATTTGAACTTGATTTTTCATGTTATACTATATTATATATTCTCTGTAATGTATATCATTTCATTATAGCGATAAAATAAATATTCAAACAAAAGATACAAATGTAAAGAGGTTTGAGTGAGCTACCTACATCATTTGAAGGTTAAATATTCTATTTGTCATATTTTAAGTGACTCATTTTATTTTTTAGGTTACAAAGTTTAAATCAAACCATGGCCATGTAGTATATACATTACGTACATGGTCACAATTCAGTTATGTCTTTGAAAAATAGGCAATTTTATAAGTGAAACGACATGATAATATCTAGGAGTCTCACCTATATAATTTGACACTCCATAANTCATAATTTATAACAATATTTTACTGTAATAGTAATTTTAATTAATTTTATTTGAAATTGATTTTTCATGTTATATTATATTATATATTCTTTGTAATGTATAGCATTTCATTATAGCAATAACATAAATATTCAAACAAAAGATACAAATGAAGAGGTTTGAGTGAGCTACCTACATCGTTTGAAGGTTAAATATTCTATTTGTCATATTTTAAGTGACTCATTTATTTTTTAGGT
The DNA here is from genome assembly GCF_019186545.1 of Solanum stenotomum. Lineage (NCBI taxonomy): Eukaryota > Viridiplantae > Streptophyta > Magnoliopsida > Solanales > Solanaceae > Solanum > Solanum stenotomum. Next base: position 53,918,028 of record NC_064290.1, read on the forward strand.
TACAAAGTTTAAATCAAACCATGGCCATGTAGTATATACATTACGTACATGGTCACAATTCAGTTATGTCTTTGAAAAATAGGCAATTTTATAAGTGAAACGACATGATAATATCTAGGAGTTTCACCTAAATAATTTGACACTCCATAATTGTGGGTATTGTTTAATAACACGAACTCAATTTTAATTGGTTATCTAAACTTTTATCTTATTGTGAGGATTCGATTTCTCTTGTAATATCCTCCCTCATTTTCCTTTTCCTTATCTCCATTTGAAAAAATAAATAAAAAATGAAAGGTGACCATTTGTAATTTTTTGAAACAAGGCACAAGTACCCCTTAGACTATGACTGAAATCTCAGAGTGTGCGACGTAAGTCAAAAAGTATATAAAATCACAAAAAATGAGTTTGGGGGGGGGGGGGGGGGG
>NC_064290.1:53918470-54017478 GCF_019186545.1 Solanum stenotomum
GGAGGGTAATTAAGATATGTCTCTAAAATTTCAATCATTGTCTAAAGAATACTTGTACCTTATCCATAATTTTTTGAATAGTTTTTTATCCTTTTTTTTTTTTTGTAGTTTTACTACAATATAGAGTTTTGGTACGCTTCCATAATATCTTCATTGAGTGTGATATAAAAATTTCTAAATTGTATAACCAAGCATATAATAGTAGAAAAATAAAACAAAATTTGTTACTCCAACCTACAACAACCCCACCCCCCCAACATTGATGTGATATGTTTCAACTTTTTACTCCTTTATCTTCCCTAATTTTGAGATAAATGGTTTACACGTGTTTAGTTTTGTATATTCATATCACGCTAATTTATTTGTAATTCAATATAATTTTGCTCTCTATTAACAGGATTTTAGTTTGTGTTTCCATATTAACATCATTATTCAATTTAGTTTTTTTTTTCACAAGAAAGAGATGAAGTTATTAATTTGACTCAAAAGCTTAATAAATCGCATTCGTCGAATGCGATTTATGAATAAATATATAAAAGCTTAACCTGAAGAAAGAAAATGTAGAGAAAATTAAGTATTGTTTATTCATCACATAGTTTGTATACGTACACTTTATGAAAATAATATGTACACTCTTGATAATATCACAAATAAAAATACTTAAATAATATAAAAATATCAAGAAGAAAATTGATATATCATCAACTTCAAACTTCCTTTTATTATACATGAAAATACCACAATTTTAATTAATTAGCAACCAAATGTACAAATGCAAACATATCCTTTTTTAAATCCAGTCCAAACACAATCTCCTTCAATACCTCCTTCTTTTAATCTACATGTCTCATCACAATTATAGGGAATTATACATTGCCCTTTAAATTTTGCACTCCATCTTGTACAAAGACCACCTTCAACACTTCCCATATCTGCATAAACCAATTGAGGTTTTTGTAAAAAAAAAAAAAAAATCACATAAAATTGCGATAGACAATTTCTGTAGCTAAACAGTAAAAATCAGTTGCTAATCTTATTTAATAATGAATTATAAGAAAAAATCATACTAGTTATGAATTATTTAACAACAAATTAGTATGTTTTTTTTACTTGTAGTGTATTGGATTGTTGTTGATATTCAACTTTAAGTCACTAATATTATTGAGTCGCCCTAATATTAGTTTCACATGTTCTAACTAGTTAATATTATCCTTTCCTTCTTTATTTTTTCTTTAAATTTCTCTTTTTTTAAAATAAATAAATAAATATTTGTTTTATCTGAAAATCTAAAAACAAAACGGTAAAAATAATTCAATCTCAGAAATTAATTCAAAAGATATGGACTTTGGAGTGAGTTTCATAACTAGCTCATTTGGTGATGACTTTGTTTATATATATAAATCCGATCAATATCATCCAATTTTTTTCCTTTTCTCTCTATTGATGTGATTATTAAATAAATTTTAAAATATATCATGATATCTATCTAACCAATTTGAGATTTTAATAGTCATTTTTCTCGTGTTTAGAATTGGACATTTGTAGCATAAAAGAGGATGTGTTATATAGGTGGTCCAACATCAATAATAATGAATTTTGTTTTAATACCATGTTTATAAATAGATTCTACATTTAATTCAATTCTAAAAGTTGATTGAACAACAAAAGGAAAAATAACAATAAAGTAGAAATGTAACTAATTGGAAGAATTAAAAAAAAAAACATGTACTTACTGTTTGATGAAAGAAGAAAGAAGGTGAAAAATACTAGGAGAAATGTAAAATAGAAAATTCTAGAGTTATCCATTAATTAAAAACTTTTGATATTGTAGTAGTAGTAGTTTAATTTTCATATGTGATAAAAATTTAATAGCATAATATGATCATATTTATAGGCAAAAGAGAAGAATAATGAAAACAATAATTATTCTCAATTACATCAATTTTTCTTGGGATATCCGAAAACAATGATGGAATATAATTTTTAATTAAATGCATTCAAATTTCCTTTCTCTTTTTTTGGTCTGATTATATTAACAAGCATCTAATCCACCAAGGGATAAATTTGAAATTTTTGGTACTCTTAAATTCACTTAAATGTCATTTAGTCAATAATTAGCATCTACTAGAAAAATGTTTTCTAGAAAATTAATGATTTTCTGATAATTTATAGTATATACTATTTGGGGTAGTTTTAGTACAATATAGAGTTTTGTTACGTTTCCATCCCAATTGAGTGTGATATATAAATTTGTAAATCGTATAATTAAGCATATAGTAGACAAATAAAACAAATTTTGTTATTCCAAGTTATAAATCTCCCCTCTCTAGTTTTCACATTGATGTGATATGTTTCTAACACTGTTATCAATAATATTTCTCGTATTCATATTGAGATCAATTAAATTTAAATTCACATGTTTTTAATAAGATTTATTTCATTTTTAAGTAGTCAAATTCAAAATCTTTAATTAAGAACGAATAAATCTCACATATCTCTAAATAGTTCAGAAAGTAATCATAGTCTTATAGTATTTTTAAAAAACAAAAAATAATCTTGAACTTTGCCTAAAAGTCAAACCAAACTTGTCTTTTTTAAACCAAAACATTATTCAATTTTCTCAAATTAATTATATGAAATGGGCTTAAGTGCACATATAACTGATTTTAAAACCCTATTTAAGGCATAGTCTAAATTTACAAACATTTATAAATTTAATGGCTTTTAAATAACTTTTATTTAAAATTATACACAATACTTCTATAAGCAATATCAACCAGTTAATGGTCACTAAAATGACAACATTACCATGACAATAATGACATATTTAGAGTATTTCCATAAGTGAAAGTTTGAATAAAATAAGATGTACGTAAATTTTATTTATTTTTAGTAAACTCTCAATTCATTAAAAAGAAATATTATCAAAGCAGGATTGCAATAAGGAAAAAAACCCATTTTTATTCACTTGTTATTCATATTTGATTGGAATCGGAATCATAATCTATCCCCAATTCTCTCTTTTTTTTTTCACTTATTTATCATGAACAAATTGCAGAACATCCATCATGGAATTTCTGGTTCCGCCTGAACAATTATTAGGTGCTAAATACCACAATTAATTAACTAGCAACCAATTATACAAATGCAAGCAAATCCTTTAATGCCAGTCCAATCACATTCTCCATGAAGAGCCCCTTCTTCTAACCTACATGTCTCACCCTTTGAATTTTCCACTCCATATCTTACAAAGACCACCACCTTCAACTCTTAACATATCTGCATAAACCAAAAATTGAGATTCTTGTAAAAAAAACATTAAAAAAAAATGCGACGGATAAATTCTATAGCTAAAAAATAGAAATCAATTGATAATTTTATTTTATAATGAATTAAAAAGAGATATGAATTCTATATGAACCAATGGATTGTGACAAGTCATTATTACTAGCAATGACTTCCTCTTTCATTACGTCATTCTCTCCATATCCCTCTCATTTGTTCTCAGTTACTCATCAAATGACACTGATCAGTTCATATCTTTAAGTTCGATCATTGACAAGGTTTAAAGAAAGGTTGGGTCATTGATAATGAATCATTTGGGATCAACGATCTCTTTCTTAAAAAGTGGGATGAGTCGATGTCGATCGATGGTGTGAAAACACTTCATGATGTCGAATTCAGTTTGAAAATTACTATTGTGGGATCTAGCAGCTCCAGCCGCATTGACGATAGTCCTTCATTGTGACTTAGATTGCACAATCAAAATCAAAGTGTCTGTCTATTCAGTAAGTCAGCCAATTGTCAGACCCGCTCCTCTACAATTTTTGGCCCCATATTCTAGGTGTGCCATGGGGAAATATTTTCACAATAATGGACTACGAATCATTTAGCAAGAAATTACTAGTTTTTCTTATAGTGCATGTGTTCGATTCTTCCCAAATGGTTTAACAAATCCAGTTGAGTACATATTTATTTTTTAAATCATAAACAATAATAGAATGAAATCGTTTAAAAGAGGTATAATATCAAGCCTTGTAGGGCTATCTTTTCCTCAGCCGACTAATAAAATGATAAATTCAACTATAAATATCCTTTATACTAAAAAGAACAAGTAAATACTTGTTTAGTGCTTGACTCTATTGTAAGACAGATATGTGTGACTAATTAGTAATATTCACTTTTAAGTCATCAAATACTATTGAGCCACCCTTAATATTAATTTCTCCTAATATATGTTTGGTTGTATAAAACTTGGGTAAATAGGTGAAGCACATATTGTAGTTCTAACTAGTTGATAGTATAGGTTCCCTTTTTTAAAGTTTGTTTCTTTTTGTGAAAATATTTGCCGTATATGAGAATCTTAACAAGATAGTGAAAGTAATTCAATTTTAAAAGTTAACTCAAGAGGTATGAATTACATAGTGAGTTTCATAATTCGCTCGTTTGATAATGACTTTGTGTATAAGAAATTTTCGATCAATAACATTCGTTTTCTCTTCTTCTTTTTCTCCTTTCCTCTTCATTGATGTGATTATTGAAATAAATCAAAAAAGATATCATGATATAAACAACACCTATATATAATTATTTGTTAGATTTTAAAATTTTGTTCCTTTTCATGTGTTTAGACTTGGACATTTGAAGTATAAAATAACATGTATAATATGAATGGTCCAATATCGATAATAAATTTTGTTCTAATATTATGTTTAAAAATAAATTCTAAGTTTAATTAATTCAATTCCAAAAGTTGGTTGAATGATGATAATAAACAAAACCAACAAAGGGAAAAATAACAATAAAGTAGCAATGTAACTAATTGGAGAAATAAAAAAAATTACTTACTATTTGATGAAAGAAGAAAGAAAGTGAAAATTACTAGGAGAAATGTAAAATAGTAGAAAATTCTAGATTTATCCATTAATTAAAAACTTTTGATATATGTTGAAAACATAGTAGCACAATATGATCATATTTATAGTGAAGAAAGAATAATGATGAAAACAATAATCATTCTCAATTACATCAATTTTTCTTGGGATCTTCCTAAACAATGAAAGAGATGGAATATAATTTTTAATTAAATGCATCCAATTTTTTGTTTTTTCGTTTTTGGATTATTTTTTTAATCTGATTATTATATAAATAACAAGCATCTAATACTACAAGGGGTAAAATTTGAATTTTTGCTCCTCTGTGATACCCTTAGATGTCATGTAACCGATAATTTGTACTCTATCTGTTTCATTTTAATTGTTGTTTTGATTCGAAAAAATATTTCAAAATAAGTATTACTTTTATGAATTTGAAATTAAAATTGTCAATTATTATCAATTATATCTTGAACTTTATTTTCAATTGAATCGCTTGAATTGTTATCTCTTTTTTATGGTGTGAAATTGCTTACTTGCTAATATTAATATTATTGTGCATCGTGATGAGACATGTGATGTTATGTTAAACGGAAATGATTTCGATAAGTGACATGATATAAAGCCGAAGGAAAATGGTTCCAACTAGTGATGTGATATAAAGTCGAAGGAAAATGGCTCTGGCTAGCAATAATGTGCCAAAGGGAAATGGTTTCGGCTAGTAATATTGTGCCGAAGAAAAATGGTCCTGGCAAGAGTTGTCTCTTATGATTTGATGCATTATGTTACTTGTGATTGATCTACTTGTTACTTGTGATTGACATACTTGATACGTGTTAGTTATGGAACTGTGACCATTGAATTGTGGTTGTTAAGCCTTGTGAACAGTGTATTCTGAAATTGTTAGGTAGGGCTGATTTCTATGCATGTTGTAGTTTGAGGAACTACGGTTGGGATGAAAGGAGCACTCATTTTCTAGTTAGTTTTGCCTTGTTTATTTGGTTACTTGTTGAGTACCGTGTTGATTGGTACTCACACCTTGTTTCTATACTTGTGTAGGTTTCAAACCCAATATTGTGTGATTTCCCTTCTTCTTCTCCTATTTCGGAGATGTAGCCGTTTGTCATCCCGAAGGACTCTCATGTTCCTTATCTTATGCTTTGTTCTATACGAGAAATAAAGACATTGAGACTCTTATAATTATCTTTTATTTCCATACTTTGTGTATTAGGTGGCTTACACAGGTGACTATCAAATTCTGAGGTTATAATAGAACAAATAAATTTTTTGCTTTTGTATTATTCGTGCTTTACTTTCCACATTCATTTCGTTGGTTAACTTGGATAAATTTTTTTCTTACAAAAAATAGGAAAAGAAAAACATTAATCCAACTGTTGTTGACCCATTTTCACACGTGTGACTTGGCACGTGCGAAAGTTGAAAATGGCCACTGTTTTCTTCTGGGTTTCAGACACGTCTTTGATTGATTCTGTCTGCTGCTCTCTTTAGCTAAAATTGAATAAAACTCCATTTCTTACACATTTCAAAAGTTTACAACTTTCAGAAAATAATAAAATAATAAAAATCTTGAACTTTGTTGTTCTGTTCTTGAATTTGTATTTGATGATTGATTCATGACCATGTAGATAAAGGGTGTTTGATTATACAATAAAAGATTCAATTTTTTTTTAATATACTTAAGAAAAGATTAATTTTTTTTTGGGGAAAATGAGTGTTTCTTTGAGTGTAATGACTTTTAATCTTCTTGAAGATCAGTTAGAGGACAGTCCAAACTCATGGGAGAAGAGGAAAGATTTGTGTATAAGTGTTATTACAAGTTATTCTCCTATGATTCTCTGTACCCAACAAGGTTTGAATAAAGTTTCATTTTTTTTGTTGCTTTTCTGTATTTAGGTGGATCTTGATTGGATTTTCTGTGGTTTTTTTTTAAAATGGGGGATTTGGGGTTGCTTTGATTTGTTATTTGCTTTATGGGTTTTGTGTCTTTTTGCAGTTTTTTATGAAAATGGATTTGTGTTTTGTTTCTGCAGCCATTTGCTAATCAATGTTTGGTTGTGTTTGCTTTTTAGGTGTGAAGTCACAGTTGGACTATATTCAGCAGTGTTTGCAAGGTAAATCTTTTAGATTGATCTTATTTTGAGTTAATGGTAACAAAACTCACCTTTTTGCGAGTTTTATATCTGAATTATCACTTCCTTCGTATTAAAACACACCTCGATGCTGAGTTGGCCTACACGGGTTGTTGTTGATTGGGAACAAACATTTGACCAACTCAGCATCGAGGTGTGTTTTAATACAAAGGGAGTGATGGTTTAGGTAGGTAAAGAGAATAATAGATAGTTGAGCTATGAAACTCCTGAAAACGTGATAGTTTAGGTGTGCTATTGTTGTTAGTTGTGAACTATAGCTAGCTTCATTATCTCTGCACATTGTCTGGGAAGAAGAGCTTATTTTGCTTTTCTGAAGAATTGTTTCAAAGTGCCCACATGCTTGTGCTCAGAATCAATTGGCTATGAGAATTTGGGTGGAGGTTGTAATGTAGCAGCCAGTATAGCTAAGTCAAATTGAAGATGTTTGTTTTCAACTTTTCTGGTTGTTCTTTGTGTGCGACATTCCAGAAAATGGTTGCCAGAGAGGTAGTTGACGTCTTTATGACTTTATAACATATTTCCATATATGGAGTTATGGACCAGAGTTTAGTTATTGTTCAAATATGCTACGAAGAGTAAGATATTGAGCATTTCTTAATCAAGAGGGAGCTTCTATTGTATATAATTAGAAGTTCAGCCTTCAAGAAATATATATGTTGTTTAGACTCACCAAAAATGTTGCTGCACACATGTCGGTTCCTCGAGACAATGCACAACTTTTGGAACATCCGACGCGGACCCTGCAACGTATTTGAGGAGTCCGAGCAACATTGTAAACATTAAGTAGGTTGGTAAGCAAGCACAATTGGCAACTCAAATAAGTATCATACAATTCTTGTAGGTTTGACTGTCATAAAATGCATTAAGCAGCATATACATTAAACGAGGGACATAATGTTCAATGAGGTGGTGTAAGGAATGTGGATGATGGACTACCATGTAAAGATCTCCGATTAGAAGACACGGGGGATGGGCTATGGAGTTGGTAAAGAGAACAATTACAGTTTATAGAAGCTGTTTCAGGATAGGAGATACCTTTGACTTTTACTTTCATCTTCTTCTGAGGATTGTTGTATTATTTCTTGAAGATGGTTTTCCAGAAAAGAGTAACAAAGGGATGAACTGCAGAGTGCTATATACTCACCCTATATCCTGGTAAACTAGTTTTTCAGATAACCATCCCAGTCCCACTAAACTTAGACCTTACAACAGTATAACCTCAACTTGATTTTCGTAAAACAAATATTGAAGAGTTGTCTCCAACCCAGTCGAGCTTGAATATATTATAGCTTAGTTCAGCTCTACTTCTTATTATAGCAAGTTCGGTTGGACTCAGCTTGACATAGTATTGTAATGAGCTCTGTCTCTAATTCAATTTGGCTTGGCTTGCTCAACTCGATGCCCAAACAATGCCTATGTTTTAGTGTTTGGTCCACCAGATAGAAGGTTACCTCTTGTGGAGCTTAAAGAGGCATCTAAATTCTTTATATTTTGATTGCTTTGGAGGAACCAGATCCACTAATGTTAAAATTTCAATTTATTGGATGAATTGTTCGGAGTCAAGCCTCAAATTAGAGATAGAGTAAATAGGCATTATAGGCAGCACTTCAAAGAGAGGCTGGTGTAGTATATGTAATGAAAAATAGGCATTAGTGTTGTACATATCCTATTTCTGGACTTGTAGGAACTAGCATGTCTATGACTTAGAAAGCATAAGGAAAAATGTAGGAAGAGAAAAGGGGTTGAATCAAAATGGTTCTACATGTTATGATGCAAATTGAGGCAAAAACAATAAAGGTAATAGGCAAACAAATGTTAAAAGCTATACATAATTTTCTCCTAAGAGATGTTTGTGTTCATTCTATTCACGTGGGATAGATGAACTATCTGCCTCTATCACCTGTTCTTATCATCATGTCCTCCCCAAATGATTGTTGTGTATGATAGATATTAACCTTAGCAACTAGAGTAACTTTAAAGATTTTGTTAACAGTAATGGTAGTACAGTGGGATGTAGTAGACACACATTATGAGCTTGAAACATGGTTGTCTAGTATTTAAGTGGAGAAGGGTAAAGGGATGAGTACATTATCCTCGACTTTCGAAGTTGAAACAACAGATTCCTTGGTCATCAAAAATAGACTTTTGAATACCTTCTTCCTTCTTTTTTTGATTGCTGAATAGAATATGTAATTTTACCAAGTTTACTTTATTCATGGAAAATAAGATGATGCATTTTACAATACATTGTTCATATTCAGTCTAAGGAGTTCCTCATGTGTCTTAAGAATTACAAGGATGTATTTCAGTTATTAATTTTATTTTATTGATAAGTATTATAGGACAACATTTATGATTTCCCTTTTTCATTTGGAGTGTAAGTATTCTTGATCATTGAGCCGAGGGCCCATCAGAAACCGCCTCTCTACCTCCCATGGTAGGGGTAAGGTCTGCGTACGCTCATGGGATTACACCGGGTATGTTTTTGTGTTAGTATTCTTGATGTTGAAGGAGCTAATGGCTGATCGTTATATGTATCGTTTTATTTTTACCAACTAGGTTATGAACAGTTTGGAATATCCAGGAAAGGAGCTGAAGACACTTCTGATCAGCACTGTACCATATTTTACGATAAGGAAAAGGTCTTTCTTCCCCCTAAAGAACCATGTTTTCTTTTGTAATATAACTTCAGCATCTGGCTTAGAGAGAATTAAACAAAATTATTTTTTACAAGCTATCTCTTAGTTCATCTGGTTTTGATTGAAGGTCGAGCTTTTAGAAGGGGGAACATTTTGGTTGTCTGAATCACCTTCGGTGCCTGGAAGTATGTCTTGGGGTTCTACAGTACCGTGCACCGCAACATGGGCAATATCCTTTTGATCTATTTAATTTTAACTGTCATTTCACCTTCATCTTTGTTCTTTTAGGAGTCGTTTGGTTGCTGGTTAGGAAGGGAACTATCCAAAAGTAGAAGAGCTATTACCATGTTATTAGTTGCTTTGTGCCATGAAAACTGTGAAATTTGAAAAAAGTCGTTTTTGTTTTCAAAGTGAAAAATGGTATTTGGAAATTGGAGTTTTTTTTTTTTTTAAAAAAAAGTATTACAAAGGGGAAGGGGAATGGGGGAGGGATTACATGATGGGGAATCGAACCATCACCAGCAATGTGAAAGTTCATGTAGCCAACCAACTGAGCTACTGAGATTCCCGGATTGTGTTTGGTCATGAATACAAATTGGAATTGTTTTGAAATTTTTCCGAGTGATTTGGAGTGAAAAAAGTGAAAATAGCTTTTTGGTATTGAAATTGAATTCCAGATTTTCCAAAATTTTATGGCCAAATATGACTTTTAGAATTTAACTCTGGGAAAAAGGTAAAAAATATTCATGGATTATTGAATAACTAATACCTGCATAACTTTAATCGGCAACCAAATGACCCCTTACTGCATGGGTTATTGAATGCTTTGCTCCCTTAACAAAGACTCTACACATTCCAGCTGAAAGGCGCTGAGCCGCCAGGTTTTTCATTTCAGGTTGTTAATACAACCATGGATGAGTTCAGTCCCCGTGCTCGCAGGCGAGGTGCTTTGCTCACTTGGCAGCATATTGCATCCTTGCCCCCTAGCTTATCCGTCGTGTACTGTGGAGGATTTAATACCCAAAAGGAATCCACTACAGGTCGTTTTCTTCTTGGGAGATCTAGGTAATAATGCCGCTGGCATTTTATTTTCTATTGTATCACTTCTGCAATCTTACTATTATAGTACCTTGCTTACTATATTCAGTTATTCGCAAACTTGACCTTGCAATGACACTACTTAACTTGCTAGTTTTCTTGTCAGACCACAGAATTTTGCCTGATTTTAATTACTCAAACAAGAGAATTATTGCCTTAAGTTGTAATTTGACAACTGGCGAACTCGTAGGCTTTTTTTGCTAGGCCAAGTTAATCTATCATATTGAATATGCAAATAACTAATTGTTGTCTCTTCCAATATAACATTTGGAATATATCGATTACAAACTGCAGTTTGAAAATGATTGCTATTCAGACATAATCCAGTTTAGGAAATCATTAACTACTGTGTTTGTAGTATTAGAACATTAACCCCAGTGGACACATTAGTCCAGGACTTGACAATATTCGTTACTATTCTGCGTCGTATAGATTTCAAAGCCTTGTCATACTGTGCTGTGTGAATAAATTTGGGAGACATTATAGATCAATGTTGTTTTTACCTCTGCCAAGACTTATTCACTTCTGTTATTTCTTTTTCCGAACTGCTTTCATTTGCTTTTCCTTGAGCCGAGCATCTATTGGAAACAACCTCTTTCTGTCTCATTTGAGCAATGGCAACTTTTGCTTTCTATGAACATGGATTGTTACAAGATAAATGAAATAACTAAACTAGTAGCGCGAGCTATAGTAAATTATGATTTAAATTTTTGTCGTCGCCTAGATTGCATGCCTGTCAGTGATTACCAGGAGCGCAGCCAGGTTTGAAAATTACATTGTTTATACATGGTTAAAACTTTTTTTATGTATATATAGTAGATGTTGAATCCCCTTGTGGCTTCTTCGTGTGTTTACTTTTCATATTTTGAGCCCCGTTAGTAAAAATCCTGGCTCTGCCACCGTTGGTTACTGCAGAAGTGTGAAGCGAAATGATACCATGCTTGGTTCTATATATGAGCTAAAATGCTTGGATTGAACCATAGTATAGAAGATTAAGGAGAAATATGTGGATATAGCTGACATGTTCTATTTCTCAGAGAGCACGGAGTTGTCGGTGATATGAGAGATGTTTGGCCAAATGCTCGTGTGAGAAAAAATGTATCCCTTATACGCACGTATCATGGATTCAAAGGTTGTAATATCCTCCAAAATTTCATTGCTATATTAACTTACCGATACGTGACACACCTAAGAAAATCATTGTTTGATTATATCAGGTACCAAGCAGGGTCCACTCGAGTTCTTCAAGTTAATATTCCGAGCACTTTGCTTGTGCTGGGATCGCCAAACTCAGGATCTACATGTTGACTGGATCCTTTTCAGAGGCAGATCTCTGATACCTGTCTCGTGTGAGGTGGTAAGCGACAACATTGATGGCTTTTATCCTTCTTCTCATTATCCTGTATACGCAGAGTTCATGCTTCCTCGATCAGTGAGGCTAATCGAAGCTCCCCCTGAAAACGGAAGCTAACCTATACTTCTTGAACTTTTCGCCATTTCGCTCTTGTGCATTGTTATTTATTGATTGATTTTTTTTTTCTTTAGTTGCTGGTATATGGCTCCTACATTGTTCAAAGATGTTTAAAGATCTTGTTTTTTTTTTCAGTTCACTGAGATAAGTTGAAAGATTTATTTGTAATCTTACTTTATAAGTTTAACAAATGGAAAATGAGTGGTTTTGTTGGTTACAATACTGAACCATGTTCTTGTTTTCAGTTTGAATTCTTTGTGTAGTTTATTCAGGTGACCTAGTACTTGTGTTGGTGCGAGGTAGAAGGTATTTGACGAAATATTCGTAAAGAGAGAGTTTACTATAGTGATTCGGGCGGTTGGTGGTCCCTTAGGGCATCTCCAACCCAATCCTCTATTTTACTCTCCAAATATAGAGTTCTCTATTTTTTCAGACAACCAACTCCAACCCAATTCTCTATTTNATTCAGGTGACCTGGTACTTGTGTTGGTGCGAGGTAGAAGGTATTTGACGAAATATTCGTAAAGAGAGGGTTTACTATAGTGATTCGGGCAGTTGGTGGTCCCTTAGCGAGTTGTGGGTCCTTGTCAAAGCATGAGTGTTGGCTCACACTCAACTCCTCTAAAACATGTAGTTGGAATAGTCAAAACTGCCTCCTAATTAATATTAATGTTTTTTTAGAAGCGTGTAAAAAAGAAACACGACAGATAATTTGAAACAGTGAAAGTACTGCATATCTAATTCCAAAATAAATTCCATTAATGGTATATACCATTTTGTGTCATTGTAAGTGTATATAATTTCATTTCCTTCTTGTTATATATGTATGTTTTAGGAATTAAACACACTTGCATTTAATTTTAATGTACTATAGTAAAAGTTTTGTTTAGTCAAATACAAGTAGGCAGTCCAAATCTAGGTCATTAAATACTCAAATTATTTCTTGTTTAAGTAAAGCTCTTACAGCTGGAATTTTCTTTCATTGCTTAGTGATTCAATTTGCTTTCTATCAAATTTTAATATTTCTAAATTCCAAGTAATTGTCATGTAAAGGACTTTGGTATGACAATAAATATTTTTTGAAAAACATAATTTCAATTTATTTTATATTTACAATGGTATTGTTTGTTCAAAATACTTTTTGATTGCTATGATACAATAATATAAGTAAATCAGTTATAGTAAAAAAAATGTTATAGAAAATGATTGTAGAGAATTATTTTTCGGTATTTATTTGTGGTACCATCAAGGATTATAATAATCTGAATGAAAAATAAAATCAATTTCAATCAAAGGTCCTGATTCGAGTTTGATAAATGAAAAAAATCTTGATTAGAAATGCTTTGATTTCCTTGAATAAGTTCCGCTAGTAAATTTCGAATATCGAATCATTATTAAAAATAAGTGACAAGAAAAATTACTTAATATATTAAGTTGCAAAAATGTAACATGCATATACATGTGTTTTCCCACTTTCATAAATATGTCAATAAAATAATTATTCAGAAGTTGCAATGCATGGGCACCTCGTTTCCTCGAAGATCCTCGTCTCACTATATTTTGTAAAAATAAAAAATTAATTATTTGTTTCTATGATTTTTCTTTTTCCTTTAAAAATTTTGATTAATTAATGATACGTATTCTGCTTTGGACTTAAGGCCACATATATATGTCTTTCGAGGAGTGCCACATCAAACCTCTAAAACGCACATACTATAGATATAAATTTGAATGATATCTTATAAAATATTTTACCTTTTTTCTCTGGTGTTGGATTTCACTAAATATAACCTTCAAAACTTGCCAATTTAAAAATTGGTGTCAATTTTGATTGATCTATCTTATTCTTAAATAAAACAATTTATAAAAATCTCAACAAGAAAAAATAGGTAATTATAAGCCTAGAGAGTATTTCCTCCATCTCAAATTACTTGTCACATTTTTTTTTCATGAATTAAATTACATATATTTTGACCAATATATTAAATTGTGACGGATTAAATTTTCACTACACATATTCAAAATATAAAAATATAATGTTTGAGATTTGAACTTGGTACCTCAAAGTGAATTTTGAACTCCTAAACCACAAGTAAATTTCTACTCTTGTGATTTAAAAAAATATTGTAATTTTTTTATGAAAAGGTTCGGATGAACATCCTCGCTTCCTCCAGATCCGCTTCTAATTTTAAGATGTATTTTTTTCTCATATTTATATGGGAAGAACTGTATCATATAACATTTTTTCTGTAGTTTCTGAATTTTTAAATTTTGCTTTCAAATATTAAAATAATTTAATCCATTTAACTCCAAAATTAATTAAATCAATCCTCAAAAAATGAAACATGACAAGTATTTTGAAACGGTGAACTAAAAAAATTTAAAAAGAGAAAAAAAATACATAATTTAAGAAAATAGGATGACAAAATTTATAACCTAAGTTATGGTAAGTAAATACAAATTAAATCTAATAATCTACCAATAATAGTCCATTAGTACTTCATTAAATGTTTTACTATATTTTTTTACTCAAATAGATGACGGCAGTCACTCAGATCCAATCTAAACCGTTCATCATACAACAAACGCGTCCAATCCAACGGTCATCATTAATCTCTTAATCGATTCCTTAATCCACATTTTACCCCAGTCTTCACTAATTAACTTTATGTATCATTAGATATATATATATACACGCTAAGCTCTGAAGAAAGATTTACATATAGAGAGAGAAAGTGAAAGAGAAAGTTTGTAGAGAGAGAAGCGGAGTTTGTACTCTACCGCTCTCGGATTTTGATTTTCACTGTGTGTTTGTGTGTGGATCTAGATCTCAGTGAGAGAGAGCTATGGAGGTCGTAAGGCCTCAGTTGATTCACCGGTGGATCTCGGTTTTTGTGCTGATATGTTTGTTTTCATTTGAAGCTCAATGTTTTTATCTACCAGGTGTTGCTCCTCAGGATTTCATGAAGGTGAGTTTTTCTAGCTGCAGGGTAGGATTTCTTGTAATTAGATGATTTGTTGAGATATTGGAGGTTTGAGATTGAATGATGAGGAAAATATGAGCTCGATGCTGTTTATTGTGCTATTAGTGCTATTTATGCGTGTACTGTGTGCGATTTGTTGTATTTGCATGATTATGTGGAGATATTGGAGGTTTGAGATAGAAAATTGGAGAAAAAATGAGCTTCCGTACTGATCTCGATGCTAATTTATGTGTTATGTGTGCGATTTGTTGTAATTACATGATAATGTGGAGATATTAGTGGTTGAAGATAGAACGATGGAGGAAAAAATGAACTTCCTTTGTTGATCTCGATGCTAATATTTTGTGCTATTGGTGCTATTTATGTGTGTTTGTGTGTGCTTTTTGTTGTAATTACATTATTCGGTGGTGATATTGGAGGTTAGAGATAGAAATGAGTGTACTTTGTTGATCTCGATTCTAGTTTGTGTGCTGTTATACAGTATGTAATCGGATTCTATTTTGTTGATACATGTGCTATTTGGTGATTTAAGTTTTGATTTGGATATTTGTCGGCTTATATGTTAGATCTGGTGTAGATTAGGAAGTTTGAGAGTGGAATGATATAGATTTAGCAAGCTTGACCGATTGTATGTAGCGCTATGTTTCGGTTAGATCTATGCAAATCATTAAATGGATTTTAGTGGTTTTGGTCGTTTAGTGTCTGTAGTTTTTACTCTTTTTTTTTTCTGTTAGATTTGATGTGTTTGTCATGGTCTGAATCTTAACTTCCCTTTGTACAAAAGAAACACATGGTTCTAATCGGGTAGTATCAACATTCTATTCATAAAAAAAAGAAGTATTATCAACATTCTATTTTCGAATGTAGTATACAAATGGTTGATCCCACTATCCAACATTTGTTGAGCGCAGGAGTTTATGGGCATTTCGATTGTCTATGCCTGCAAGTTGGACCAATGGTTTTAATTAGGATGTCTTTGGTGTTTCATGTATTGTGTCTTTGCCTTGCATTCGGCTGATTACCACCACTAACTTTTCATCGTGTTTATTGGTTTTACTTCTAGTCTTTGATTGATATACTATATCAAGTGTTCATTGTGTCCACAGAGGATCAGGAAATTCTTGAATATTTTATCTCTATAAAAGATATAATACAAAGTTAATAACATCAGTGTCATTTGAATATCAGAATGAAATGGGACCAAATTAAGCGAACTGGAAACTAAAGATTCATATAGCTGACCTTAGCTAGCTTGGAATTGAGGTGTATAAGTTGTTGTCCTTGTTGAGAGTTTTAGTTGTCGGTTCAGATGTTTAGTGAGTATGCTTTGTTGTCGGAATAAGTGGTGTGCAGATTATACCTCTGCAGATTGATATAATGAAAAAGGAAATTTCTTTTGTTACTAGTATTGTTAGGAGCAATGTCAGAGAGAGACATTCTTGGTAGACAGAATGCAGGAAAAAGCTTTAATTTTATTAAGTTTTCTTGTTCTTGTCCAAAGAAACTATGTACAAATTTCTTAAAGTTAAATGATGATTCTGTCCGGTATCCACATTTGAAAAGCTCCTCAGCACGCTAAAATTTCTAAGTCAGTCTGGTAAAAAATGTTCTTTTGTCTAAATTGATTTCTTTTACCTCTCTTTTTTTGGGGCAGGGTGACCCTCTGATGGTGAAAGTCAACAAGTTGACCTCTACAAAAACACAGCTTCCTTATTCCTATTATTCCCTTCCTTACTGTACGCCAAAACAAATTGTTGACAGTGCAGAGAATCTTGGTGAAGTTCTTCGTGGTGATCGTATTGAGAATTCTCCTTTTGAGGTTAGTTACTTATCTCAGATGTGTGTCTTTTCCCTGCTTCTTCTTTGTTCCCTCTCTTTGTGGAGGGTGTGGAGGTTTGTGCTGGGTTCCCAGTTTGCAGTTGTCTTATGCTTTTAACAAGGGGAGTTTGTTTTGACTGGACAATGTGTTGTGCAGTTCCATATGAGAGAACCACAGATGTGCAATGTTGTGTGTCATATTGTTCTTAATGCAAAAAATGCCAAAGAGTTAAAGGAGAAGATTGAAGATGAGTATCGGGTCAACATGTGAGATATCTCTTGTGGACTCTGCATATTAAATTTTGTTTCCTCTTTTCTGTTTCTGTGGTATTGAGTCTAACATGAGATGTGACGTTTAACAGGATTTTGGATAATCTTCCTCTTGTTATGCCTATCAAAAGGCCTGATCTGGACACTACAGTCTATCAGCATGGTTTTCATGTTGGTCTTAAGGGACAATATGCTGGAGTATGTATCAGATTACTTAAATGTTCTTTTGGTGATTTTGGTTTGTAAATACTCTGGAGGCATTGTGAACTTATTTCCTCTGCATTTTTCTACTCTTTAGAGCAAGGAGGAGAAGCATTTCATCCATAATCATCTGACATTCACTGTCAAGTTTCACAAGGATCCACAAACTGATGCTGCGAGAGTTGTGGGATTTGAAGTGAAACCATTCAGGTAATTTTGTGTAGTTCATATGCTTCAACTTCAATTATTGTTTCTTTGTCATGAATGTTGATATGTAAATTGTGTTTTTTCTTTTCCAGTGTGAAACACGAATATGATGGGGAATGGAATGGCAAAAACCGATTGACCACTTGTGATCCCCATGCCAAGCGTACTGTTACAAGTTCTGATTCTCCCCAAGAGGTTGAAGATAAGAAGGAAATTATCTTCACATATGATGTTGAATTTGAGGTATAACACATCTACTATGAAGATAATGTTTTATCTTTTTAAGTCTCCGTGTCCGACGCTTCTACTGGTTAAGTGCATATACTACTAGCCTGGCTACCCTGATCAGCCATTATCTTTTATGCCCAAAAGTACCTCCCATGTCCTATTAATGACTTTACTGGTGATACTGTTTATCTTTCTTGTTGCACTCTGCTTCCTATACGGTACTTAATGTTGAATTTCTCATGAAACTTTTCTCAAGACGATATTTTACTTTTTAACAAGTTATATTCATCATGAACAATTAAAAGGAAGTTCGTTGCAACATAAATTGCACATGCAAGCTAGCTGGTTGTGATGAATTTGTAACTCTCGTATCTGTTCTTCAACTCTCAGGAAAGTGATATCAAGTGGGCATCAAGATGGGATACATATCTTTTAATGGCTGATGATCAGATCCACTGGTTTTCAATTGTTAACTCATTGATGATTGTTCTTTTCCTCTCGGGCATGGTAGCAATGATTATGTTGCGGACCCTCTACCGTGACATTTCCAAGTATAATCAGTTGGAGACCCAGGAAGAGGCTCAAGAAGAAACAGGATGGAAATTGGTCCATGGTGATGTTTTTAGGCCTCCAATTAACTCTGATCTGTTGTGTGTTTATGTTGGTACTGGTGTCCAGTTCTTTGGAATGACAGTAGTTACAATGACATTTGCTGTCCTTGGATTCTTATCCCCTTCAAATCGGGGAGGATTGATGACAGCAATGTTGCTTCTCTGGGCTTTCATGGGTGTTTTTGCTGGTTATGCTTCAGCCCGCCTTTACAAGATGTTCAAAGGATCTGAGTGGAAGAAAATCACTCTTAAGACAGCACTCATGTTCCCCGGAGTTGTTTTCGTTCTTTTCTTTGTGTTGAATGCTCTAATTTGGGGAGAGAAATCATCAGGGGCAGTGCCTTTTGGAACCATGTTTGCATTAGTTTTCTTGTGGTTTGGCATAGCTGTACCACTCGTTTTTGTTGGCAGTTATGTTGGTTTTAAGAAGCCAGCTATTGAGGATCCTGTGAAAACAAATAAGATCCCTCGACAGGTACCAGAGCAAGCCTGGTACATGAATCCAGTATTCTCTATCCTTATCGGTGGCATACTCCCATTTGGAGCTGTATTCATCGAGTTATTCTTCATCCTCACCTCAATCTGGCTACAGCAGTTCTATTACATATTTGGTTTCCTCTTCATTGTGCTCGTCATCCTTATCGTCACCTGTGCCGAGATTACCATTGTGCTCTGCTATTTCCAGCTATGCAGTGAGGATTACCTTTGGTGGTGGAGGTCATACCTCACTTCAGGGTCATCAGCTCTCTACCTATTCCTGTATGCAGCATTCTATTTCTTCACAAAGCTCGAGATCACAAAACCCGTATCTGGTATGCTCTACTTTGGCTACATGTTGATTGCATCATATGCTTTCTTTGTCTTGACTGGCACAATCGGGTTCTACGCTTGCTTCTGGTTCACAAGGCTCATCTACTCATCAGTGAAGATCGACTAAAGTGTCGTATTGCAGTTCCTCAGAGCTCAGAGAGACCGCATATATCAATCATACTGTGGACCAAGATTGTTTGTTGCTTCCAGGTTTTGATAGTATAAAGTTGCTTCCTGTAACCTACCCAACACGTTTCCACGAATCTATTTGTTCTTTTTAGTTTTTTTTTCCTTCTGTATGGAGACATTTTAAGAGGATTTTAGGGCTATTCAATCCTCAATTACGGCATGTTTTAGTTGACCATATTATTCTTGTACCAAAAAATCGTAAAGGATGGTTTATTTGTTAATTTAGTCAGTTAATCCTCTTATTTACTTGACCTTTATATTTTGAGGTTTTGTTAATGAAGATGTTTGTACCTAGAACCGGTAAAAATGATAACTAACCAGCTACAATGTATATAATTTAAATATTCCTGTCACCTACAATGACTAGCATAGGTTAAAAAATCACTGAAGTTCTTTTCTTTTTCTCTGCTAGGGTTAAGAGGGTCAATAGTGTTCATATCAACATCATATAAATTTTCATAAATAGCTATAATTCAATAAAGATTTGAATTAGAGGGTCATACTNACACAAAATCTTAGCACTATGATGTATATAATTTAAATATTCCTGTCACCTACAATGACTAGGATAGGTTAAAAAATCACTAAAGTTCTTTTCTTTTTCTCTGCTAGGGTTAAGAGGGTCAATAGTGTTCATATCAATATCATATAAATTTTCATAAATAGCTATAATTCAATAAAGATTTGAATTAGAGGGTCATACTAACCATGTTTAATTACACAATATTCTTGTAGTAACACTCTAAATCATAAAATTATACATTAAAGCCTCATTGCAAACTCACCAAAATCAAAATGAGCATATATGCAATAACAAAATCAATCTGCATCTGCACTAAAATCTGGTTCTGGAGGCTTCTGTAGCTTCACCAGCTCCCTAGCACTCTTGAGATTCCGATTCCTATGAACGCCTCGTAGGGCATTTGCTGCAAACTTCGATGCCAAGAACGTTGCACGGATACTGTAAGTAGGGCCACCAGAACTGCCACTACCTGCAGCTAATGCCTCGGCTTCTTCTTCTTCCTTACGTTGGAGTTCCATAAGTTTTCTCTTGGTGTACCGCCTCCACGCTGCTTGGATAAAGCAAGCACCCCAAGTCCTCCATTGCTGCGAGTAGAAACGGAATGTGTGCTGAACCTGCCTACTGTGAAGACGTCTGAACTGACTGGCAACGAATTTCAACTCGTCAGCTGTAAGAGCGAAAGCCTCCACTTCTGTCAGAGCTTTCACTGTACGAGTGGAAGATGGGAGGTTAGAGCCGGATTTCGGATCCAGTGCCCAGGTTAGAAGTTCCTCTCCACAAAAGTCGCTGTCTTTCAACAAACTGCGGTTGAAGAAACCACTTCTCCCACCATCAGTTGTCACACTCTCAAGGCGGCCGCGAATGATGAAGAGCATTTCATCCACTGGATCTCCTTCTCGAACAATGTGAGTGTTCTCGATATATAAACATGGTTTCAGACGCTCGCAAATAGCATCAAGTAACCTTTCATCCATATTCTCAAATAGAGGAACCTGGAATCAATGACAAATAGATTATTAGTAAAACACAACCAGATAGAATCCGACTCCAACAACAGTTAGCAACCAGACGCCTGTTGTGGAGTGAACATTTTCAACTAGTTCCCATCATCTCATTAGTATGTAGTTGTGAAAAAGGGAAACCATCAAACAACAGAATAGACTTTTTTTTTTATGACCGTGGTGTTGGGGCCAGCTTACGCGCACCTCGACTAATTCCACGGAATACCTGCTACCTCCCATCAGCAACATGTACCAGATAACACTCCCCACCAAAGCTTAGACTGATGGGAAGAAATCACCTAATGTTTTATCTCAGTTGGGATTTCAAAATCGTACTTTAATTCCGCTCAAAGACAAGTGGAAAAAAAGTGTGTAAATGTAACAGAAGCACAAAAATATATAAGTTGATTGGTTACCCTCTTCACTAATGCCAGACAAAGATGACGCTTGATATCCCTCCTAAGATCCTTGGGCAAGCTCTGGACTATATTCTCTTCATCCACTCCCCGTGTTTCCTGCCATTTATACTGATCATAGCGCCTAACCCGTTCTCGGAGATCTTGTGGGAGTAACCGATGATGCATCCACTGTTCTGAGTCACGCCTTTTAACTCTCATCTCTTCTAGTCGAATAGTAAGAGATTGTAGATACGTCTGTAACAGAAAAGCACCAAAATCTGAGCGCAGATTTCTCAAAAGATACGAATGTCATTACCAAAAACACTGTACTGCGAAGAACGTGAATGCCATAATATAGATATCTTGCAAATAGTAACCATGTGATTCTACATCTCGCTTTTTAGCTTTCCATACAATTCATAATTTGATAAACAAAAAGTGTTGCTTTATTTCGAGCCAACTCTTAACGTAGAGCTTCAATGTTCCTTCATCCTTCTAATAACTATTAATTACATACTTTTCCTGATGGTAGCGCCGACAATAACTACTGCTAAAATCAAATGAAACTGACAGAAAGAAACCTACAATTCTCAGTCCATCATTACCTGCATGTTACCAATCAATAATGCAAAGAGAATGAGCCCAAGTATAGCCAATCCTATAGAGAAAATAGACTCCCCAGGATATGTGCTAGTTTGAAGTCCCTGTCCGAGGGTACTGCATGGACAGAAAAGAACAAAAAGAAAGAAAAAAAGAAGAGATTATCATTAATACAAGTTCAGCAGAGATTAATTGTCAATCAAATAATACAGCATTTAACAGATATCCAGAGTAAATATATATCAAAAGAGTCCTCAATTCCATTGGTAATGCTACATTTTACACGTATTTGTGCAGTAGATTATGCAAAATGTCAGAAGCAGGGCTATCAAGCAAAAATAATGCATTTCAGCATTCCATAAAAAGGATCATCGGTTTCTAATTTGGTAAATTTTCTGTTATAAAATCCAACTTTTGAGCATACTACTTAACAATGTGTACCTATGACGAAATGGGATTCAAAGTGGTCATGGTTCTTCTATATTGTTGTTCTTGAAGTATGATCCTAGAATAGAAAAAATTAACTAATACTCCCTCCGTCCGTGTTTCTTTGTCCATAATTGACATGACACACCCCTTAAGAAGCAATAAATAGAATGATAATTTTACCTATATCACCCCTAACTACTATAAGTCCTCTAATGTTAGGAAATGAATTTTGGAAATAACTAAAGCATAAATAATAAGGATAAAATGGTAAATTATCAAACTGGACATTCCTCCACAAGTTATTTTTGCCAAGGAAATGTAGAAGTGCTACGGAGTGCTATGCGATAGAAAAATATCTTAACAAAGTAAAAATGCAACTTCTTTTGCACAATCATTAGACGTTATATTATATGGAAGTAAAAAACTAATCTCTAACACCCAATATGCCCACAAATGAGTGTCGTAGAAATGAAGAGCTAAGAGAAAGTGGCACACTGAAGTGTGTATAACATAATCCATCCCTCAACCAATGTGAAGTATGGGACAATAATATGGAGTCGTGGAACTAAAAACTCATTAATACAGAAGGGTGGCACAAATTGAAACAGAGTGAATTAGTATGTCCTCTATTATCCTTGAAAGCAAGCCAACTATCGTAAATTGAAAATCCAATGAAATGGAACACCAAGCATGTTTGAGTTTCATGTGTTATCATGAATATACATTTTCAAGCATTGCAGTCCACTGACATCCATGTACTTTTTTTTTCCTGGTTCTAAGGGTTGATAACTAGATCTACTTTTTTCTCCATTGGTCACTTTCAACATATTCCTCAAACAGTTTCAAAAGATTGCAGTCCACGGCACTTGTTACCAATTTAAACAAAGGGGAAAAGGATTGCAGTCCAGAGTAACGTCTAAGTTCTCCACCTAAGTAGACTTACTATTTGTTTTACTTAATCACACCTAAGACGTATTCCCATGATAAACTCTTTAAAGAACTGAGTCTTCACGAGAGAAATCCTTCGAGTTCTCTTGAAGAAATTCATGGCTTTGTATTGATGTTAAAGTATAAGTGCACACTCTGCTACAGAAGTACAGACAAACCAAGTTCTTTGATTTAATTCTAATTCTGCTTCATACAATTCTCTTCTCCCATTTTATAACTAATGACAGATAGTTGTACTTCCTAATACAATATACTTTTGTCGAGGTTTCTCTACTCTAATACCATTCGAGAATGTGAAAAAACAACCACCCCCTACCCCCACCTGACAACCCCAACTCAGGGAGCTGGCAGAGCCTGGATGCTAGGGTGACCCAAAGGTGAAGATATCAGATTGTTAAGAAAACAAAACTTAGGCCTAACTCGACCCAAAAGCTAGCTTATTAGGTGAAGATTTCCCAAGACCATATGAGGAGATAATATCTCATTATCTTAACCAATGTGAGACATTCTAACCAACCCCCCCCCCCCACACACACACACACCAAGAGCTGGACATCTAGATTCTGGAGATCGCATAATATAACATAGGAGACCAACATTGGATAGATCAATAATAATAGGGATGGGGTCGGAACTCTGAAGGCCATGTTAAGAAAATAGAACTTAGACCTAACACAATCCCAAAAGTTTGCTCCTGAGTTGAGAATTTCCGAAGACCATATGAGGAGACAACAACTCTTTATAGAAAAAAATTGGTAACATAAGGAGGCAACAACTCATTTACTCAACCAATATGAGACATTCTAACACATATGATAAACATTACAGCAAGTAAGTCCAAAAAAGGCGATGTCGGTCAGGAGCATGAATCAAACTTCATATACCAGTCATTCTCACTAGTGAATTTATACTTTAAATTAAAGATAGAACTACTAACCAAGGAAATGAAGACTGAAACAACATAGCAATCAAGACAGCCACAATATCAGCTGAGCGTTAAAGTTAACTCACCTCAAGTTCTGCAGCCCCCACCACAGACAATAACAATATTTAGCCACGAATTTCATGGAATAAATGATGCCAGACGATAAAGCCTGATCAAAAATCCCAAAATCAAATGGTGGGTTGTCACTATCTGCAGGGCAAGCATCGTTTAAAACTGAGTCACTTATGCTGCTCCAACTGTTATAACCCGTCATGTACTGATTCCCACAGTACAAGAAATCAGTGTTGCACGTTGCATTGTGTTTACAAGCTTGCTGCCAGCATGTATCATAACGTTCCACAGCTAGCAAGTACCAAAAAGACCCAACAATCTGCAAAGAATACATACAGAAGGGAAGTGAAAAACATGTCTAATGAAGCAGAAAGAAGATCATGATCATACATTTGGACCTAAAAGTATAGCCTTTGTCATCTTTCAAAACTAATAAAATAAGATGTGAGTCAAAAAAGATGAACAGATAAATAAATGATATTCATAGGCTCCATGCAATTCACAAATGTGCATTCACTAGACTCAGAGATCTAAAGAAGCCACTAGGACATGACTCTTAACACATTCTAAATTTTCAGCATGCCTACACACATGGTGCAAGAATATTTCCGTAAGTGAACCATCCCGAATTTCAACTCAGGAAACAATGCAAATAATATATATTGAAAGTGAGCCATTGTGTCACTGTCACCAGCAATTGAACTGGAAACACAAGACTGCCTTTTTTTCCAATCTTTTAAGATAAGAAAATGCAAGAAATCTAGGCCTTTTAACCCTCCCTACCCAAATCTATACTTAGCTAGCCCCACTTCCCCTGCATAGACGAAGAAAAGGAAAGGAAGTGACATAAAGACCAACAAACAGATAAAAAACACAAAAATATCATAGAGAGTAAAAGAGAATGCTTGTGAGCTTACATGACTAGCAAGCATGTACAATAGCAAATAGGACGCAGCACCAGCCCATGCGGTTTCAGCAAAGACACCAGTAGTTCTTTTCAATTCCGAAGTTAAGGGTATAACTCTGGCAAATCTGGGGATGTACTGAAGCAAGATGATGTAAAGCAAAGCTTGCTTTGTAGTGAAGACATCAGAACCTGTTGAGCTCTTCAGGAATCTCCACACCACAATCTGCATAGATGCATAAAAAGAAAAGTAAGTTAGAATACACAAATTCACCTATTGATAAGCAGTACTGTTCTCTGATTCAAAAAAAGTGTTTAAGCAGAAGACTAAACCCACATAAAACATTCGATGACTGCCCTAACATATAAAGAATCAGGAAACACATAAGATCAGCAAGAACCTTTAAAAGAGGGTTTATGATGTAAAGAAGGAAAACCATAGTTTAGTATCTTTTTTCGATCTGTGACCATCAGAGGCATCGTAGATTACTAAAGCAAATAAAATTGCCATATGGAGAAATGTATTTCTTTTAACCTGCGGCAAGGGAAGCACAGCAAGAAAATCGATGATAAAATAGAATCGCAAGTATCTTTTAGCAATCTGTGCAGGATCTATCACAAGTTCACCCCGTCCAAAAACTCGAGATGACGGTGCAATATAAGCTGTGCGAAACTGAAGAGCCATGTGAATAAGATAGAAAGCATCAATCACTGTACGTAGGGTAGTGGCTATGACAGCTAGCTTCCTATCAATCTGAAGGCAATTTGACTTGTTATCAAAAACTGGAAGGTAGAAAAACAGTGGATCCACAGACACGGCTAGAATACATGATACAACAAACAGTTTGTTCCATAACAGAAGGAATTTATCTTGAGGGTCAAAAATCTTCTTCTCTGAAACTTTCAGATCTTCAGGAAATACAGCCCGAGAGACACCAAATCCCAGTGATCGACCAATTGATTTAAGTCCTTCGGATCCTTTTTTCACTCCTCTCTTAAAAGACCTTGACGGACTGCTAGTCGCATGGCTTGAACGTTTTAAACCCTCAATATTGAAGCCACATGTATTTGTTGTTAGTGATGTAGAAGGAGAGGATAGTGTAGAATCCAAGTCATCCAACCTAAACCAAAATGTGAAGAAGCAATATTAGATGCCAAAAAGAAGCTAAGATAATCAGGGAAGAACAATCAACAGTGAAAAAACTGTAATAATCACACTGTTAATGTTAAGTCTCCTCGTTCATCAGAATTAAATTGCTATACTGCAAAAATATCATATCTGCTTCATTGGCTTTAACTACTAGGCCTGAGGATCCTTCAAATGCAAAGTATAATAGTAAAAGCCTACAATAATCATGTAAGCCAATAAAGGTATTATGTAAACCAAACCATATATGTCCCACCGCTTTTATAATAGCTAGCACATGAAAACCCACCCATTCCCTCGGCAGTTCACCTGTTGTTTCATGTCGCACAGCCATCAAGCATCAGCATAACCTATTCATCCAATCACCCTTGATCTTTTAATGTGAGATATTGTATATAAAATAAGGAATAATCTCCTTATCCAACAAAATAAGATGCACCTCGACTAATTTCACAAGATACCTTCTACCTTCCACCAACAACTGATACCAGGTAACTTTGCCCACCAAGTTAGACAAATGGGAAGAAATCACCTAGTAAAATTTGAACTTGAGACCTCATGGTTCCCCTCCCACTTTATTGACCACTAGGCCACATCTATGGGTGCAGAACTAACTCATTGCAATAGTATTAAGCCTAACTTAATCTCAGAGAGTAGGTAAAAGTTACAAGTGGAAAACAAGATACTTAGCTTGCGTTTGGACATGCGATATGAAGTCATGATTTCAAATCAGTGTTGGACAAGCGATTTGAGATCTTGATTTGAAATGTCAAGTCCCAAATTCTTCCAAAAAAACATGATTTCATTTTGAATTTTGCAACAAAAAAAAGAATTACCATTTTAAATTTTGCAAAAAAAATACACATGCTCAGCATGAAGAGATTATCCGTACCACATGAGAGGATTACATTAAAGAATAACTAGTTACTAAATATTGTTGACTAGTGAATCTTTATAAAATTACGTGTATTTGAAAGTTTGTAATTGCAAACATTTATTTATAAAAAGAACATGGAGATATGTGATTTACCAATGTGGAGCCTGAGGATATTCCAATATTTTGTTTATAAACTATGATTTGCTCATTTGGTAAGATTATATAAGAATTGGGAAAAATTTGATAGTTTTCACAACTTGTGGGGTTCTCATGTTTATGAGGAAAAAATACAACTTAAGAAATCCAAATTTCATGTCCAAACAAACCTTCAACTTCATATCAATTTGATTTCATATTGTACGTCCAAATGGGCCCTTAGACTCAAAAAATGCAAAAATCAAGTGAAAAGAAAATATAATCAATAACCGTAAAGGAGAATAAATTCTAGTACCTTACAAACTTCTCTCGCTGCCCCCCAACATATTGGGACTTGGAACCACAGTCGAACATCTTGTACTGTCAAACACATATACAGTCACTGCAGCAGACCATAACATTTGAAGTTAATCACAGAGTAGAGAATAACCTGGGGGGGTAGAAGTTTGAAAATGTGTGAGAGCAATGTCTCTTGGCGTTTGTTTTATTTACTATACATTATAGCCTTCTTCACAGTGATTTCCAATGCCGTTGATTAGGGGACTCTAATCACATTGATAATGTGACACCAACCCTGATTCTATGAATAATGGAATATGACTTTCTAATTCTAGTCCCTCTGTAGGATAACAATAATTACATGATACCAATCGTTGGATAAGTATTCAAAACATTGTGACCATCCGCCACTTTATGCCACAAAAAGTCCAAAACATGAAAACAACTGCTGCCAGGGTGCCTTGCATCTTAGATTTTATTAAATTTCAACAAAACCAACAGGAGATGAAAATGCACGAAATTTGTTTCCCACATGGAAATTCGAAAAAAGAAAAAACATAACAAGTTAATATAAGGACCATTTCTATTTTCTTTTGCCAAAAAACTGAGAACAACCAAATTAGGACATGTTTAGAATAATGGAAAAGGTAATCTGAACAAAAAAAATTCCAACATGAACAATTTACTTATGTATTTGTACTTAACAATTCCACCTAGCAAATCTATACTTCTCTTTTAGTTTGTCATTGTTTTTTGGGGGAAAGGATGGATAGATGATGGAATATGGATTAGCCATCATGGATATGAAGACTGTCAACTAGATTTGGAGTGCTTTGAAGACTCTAGAAGATCAATAAATGAAGCACGGAAGGTCTACAACATAGTAAAGTGGAGATTTAGGCAAGAGGTGGCTACATTTTAAATAGCTAACTTTTCTTGTTTTTAGCTCAAAGTTATTATTGTAACTAGCTTAGGTTAGTTTATCTACTATTATGAATAGCAGAAAGTAGGGTTAGTTTATTAGTTAGTTTTTGGATGAACATTAGATGTTTAGGCTCTTTTTGCGAGTTACGGGGAAGACCCTTTAATCTCTCCAATTGAACCCTCTTGATTACTTGGATAAGCATTCCCTTGTACGAGTTCAATTTCCCTTCTCCTTTGGATACAATCATCTAATTGAATGCTTCATTTTTGCTTTCACTTATTTGACTAAATCCTTTCTAGCTTCCATATATCTTAATTTCTATCACTCTTCCTATTTTCTATCTACCGATGACTGTTGATGTAATATCTTGAGTCTAATATCACATCAATAAAGGGGATAGCAAGAGGCAATCTTGTTAATAGACCCCTCTTATCTGCAATACAAAGTTACGGAGACTCTCCCACTGATTAAATAATCACTTTGAATGTCTTACCTTGTATGTTAAGATGGTTAATGCAGATAAAAGGACTTGTTATATGATCCATATGAAAAATTCTTTAGAA
Source organism: Solanum stenotomum (assembly GCF_019186545.1). NCBI lineage: Eukaryota > Viridiplantae > Streptophyta > Magnoliopsida > Solanales > Solanaceae > Solanum > Solanum stenotomum. The sequence goes on from NC_064290.1 coordinate 53,947,789, forward strand.
AGTGGCGCGTTAAAACATCTTAGCTCCACTTTCACAGAAGTTGCCATATATGACTAGAGTTTCTGCAGTAAAGGAAATAGTCTTGGCTCCAATTCCGTTAACCACTTAACCTGAGTTCTAAATAGTCAATAACAGCATCAAGCCAAGAGGTCAAGTTTTCCACAAATACATTTATAACCATTTTGAACCGATTCGGTAATTAATGAAATGGACCAATGGTATTATTCTCTTTCTTCACTGAAAATTGTGTTGGTGCCTGACCTGTTGTTTTTGTCTCTCGGTACGCTCTTCAGCTCTAGATCCACTGTGGCAATAGGGTAATTATATTCTCCTGAGCTTTCTTACGAAGCCATTCATCTTACAATATATAACAATTTCAGAGCTTAATCTACTGAAGCTGAACCAAAAGTCTCAAATGAAGCACTATTTGTACCTTAAAACTCTTTGGCTCACCTTCACCTCAGATCCACTAAGTTACTACTTCACAGTGCGGTGAATCCGCTAGAAGTTAGACTCTTGGAAATTAAACCAGCGTAGCTATTGCGAAAAGTGTACAAACTTCAAGCGTTAGAAAAAGAAGGTCTGCATTCTGGAAATATTAAATAGCAATTTCGACAACAACATATCCAGTGAAATCCCACAAGTGGGATTTGGGGAGGGTACAGTCAGACCTTACCACTACATCGTGGAGGTAGAGAGGCCGTTTCCGAAAGACCCTTGGCTTATCAATAGCAATTTCAAGATGCTAAATCTCCAGATACTAGCTCAGATACCCGATAACTAATCGCTTAACTTGAACTTCAATTTCCTACTCTTTGGTACTACATCAGTAAAGCCTGATCACCCCCACCCCACAGCACTCTTCTCCTCCTACCCGCTTTAATTATTTTGATAGAAATGATCCATAATGAAATCCATATTTCGAGAACAAAGTTCCAATCCCAGGATTCTTACACCAAAACGACAAAATCCTTCTCATCTCCACACTAAGTCACACATCCCCTTTGGATGTAACCAAGATTGAATTTTTAGTCAAACCCTTTAAGATTTAATCCATCAAGATTGATTTTTTTAGCTCCATTGACCACCTTCAGATTAAATTTTGCATATGGATATATAAATTAGTCCAATAAAGGAACAGATTGTAGCATAATGAACAAAATAGTAAAGAAAGGAGTCCCAATATGAAACCACAGTCAATAATGAAAATATATTGAAAGGGATCCCTTAAAATTTTTGGCTCACCTTGACCTCAGACACACTAAGCTACTACTTTACAGTGCGGTAAATCCACTAGAAGTTAGACTTTGGAAATTAAACCAGCTTATCTATCGCGAGAAGTACACAAACTTCAACAGAAAGAAAAAGGTCTGCATTCTGGATATATAGCAAGAGCAATTTCAAGATGCAAAATCTCCGGATACTAGCTCATATGCCCGATAACTAAAATCACTTAACTCATACTTCAATTTCCTACAATTTGGCACTACATCAGCAAGCCTGATCCTCCCCCCCCCCCCCCCCCCCCCCCCCCCCCCCCCCCCCCCCCCCCCCCCCCCCCCCCCCCCCCCCCCCCCCCCCCCCCCCCCCCCCCCACACACACACACCACACACCCCTTCTCCTCTACCCTCTTTAACTATTTTTGATATAAATTATCCAAATTTGAACAAATTCTAAATCTCAATATCAGTATAACAAATTATAAAATTTCAGAATAATTTCAACATACTCATTATGTTGACTGAATCGAGATGAAGTCCATATTTCTACAACCAAGCTCCAAAATCGCATGATTTTAACATCAATAAGACCAAATTCTTCTCATCTATACACTAAATTACACATCCCCTTTGGCTGTAACACATAAAGATTGAGTTTTTAGTCAAACCCTTCTAGATTTAATCCATCAAGATTCAATTTTTAAGCTTGATTGACCACTTTCAGATCAAATTAGTCCAAGAAACAAACATATTGTAGCATAATGAACAAATATGAAACCGCAGTCGATAATTAAAACAATATATGAGTATAGATCAGAGAAAAAGGACTTACAGTTGGAAGTCTTAAAAAATTAATTCTTGAAAATAGACATGAAGATGATGATGAAGAAAACAGTGAGGTGTTTTTGTGGGGTGGTGGGGTTAAGAAGGGAACAAAAATGAAGTCAAAATAGACATACCTAGGAGAAAGGAACTGAAAATGTAGTAATTTACAGACTCGAGAAGTTGGTAAAAATGACAGCTCCCCACCCCCGATAACCCCCAACCTGTTATAATACTGAATATTTTATGATTTGTCATAAAATGTAGTAACATTTTATAACAAAATTATTATAGAGGATTTTATTGGTAAATACTACAGGTTGATAAAAACTTTTCAATTCTGATTAATGTTATTATAAATAAATAGTTGTGAATAAGAAGTGTTGAAATTAATAATAAGCAATAAACTTATGTTAAAAAAATTTAAGAATTAGAAAAAATATTGAGGATATAATTGAAGTTTCTTTCTTTTTAAAATTGAATTCTTGCATCACATTTCCATATTATTTCACAAATATAGAATGATATATGTCATTATTTGAATTGGATATAGCACTTAAGCTGGAAAAAAAATTATAATTGAAGATATTATTCTGAAATTTGCTAAGTTTCAAGTAATATTTTAGCTCATTTTAATTATTCAATGATTAATTTTTATAATTAAAAATTGGAGTGGGACCTTAATTAGGATGGAACTTAGAGGCTAGTAGGAATTTCATATTATTTAATGCGCAAGTACGTATTTGATTTTGCCGATCGCATGTATACATAACTTGAATAAACATACAAAAAATATTTTAAACTTTAAAAATTCTTGATCACTAATTTATTGTCTTGTGAGTGATTTCTCTGTGTCAATATATTTACGTCGTTCATGCATAAAATTTAAAACTTTTTAAATACTTTTGACAAGGATGAAGTCAATGTAGTAGATATGAGTTTGGCCGAATCAATAATTTCGACTCAAATATTATATTTGTGTTAATATATATATATATAATTTATTTAGAACCCAATGAAAAAAATTATGAGTGAAAGTTTATATAATTAAAAATCTTGACTTTGCCTCTTAGATGAGATGCTAAAGTTAGGGCATACAATAAGATTCATGTTTGTTGGCCAGATTTGGGGTTAGTTAAGTTAGAGGGAAACATGTACAGGATTAATTAGATAGGATAATCTCCATATTATAAGGCATAGTATTACTAAAATAATCATATTGTAGCTTTATGATCTGAGCATTGATTAAAATAATTAGATATTAAAGATCGGGACATACAAGATTTGTTTTTTAGAGAGCAACAAGAAGAAATCCAGTATTCTAGGTTGAAATCGAGTCATAATGGTCATCACTCAAAATGTTTTGCACGGATTTCGAGGCAATCTTTAATTTTGATTATGCTGCTCATTTAATGAAAATTTGTAGGCCAAAGTACTCTTATCCATCACCTAATAATAATTTCTTGCAGCCATAAAGTTAGAGAACTTTGTTTAGTCCCGTATAAGTTTTACCTCTTACGACATAACTTTATGACGGTAACCAGCTTCAGTAGGTTATATGTATAACACAAAAAGAAACACTCAAACTTGACCTTAGTTGACAAGTAAGCACTTTAAGAGCGCAAATCTAGACACTTCAACTTGGTTTCAACTCTCAACTCTCAACTCTCAACTCTCAACTAACTAGACAACTCCAACTTTCCCACATTGTGTCTCGTGGACACCCAAGCATTGACGTAATACATAAATTTTGAAAAGTGTCTAGATGATCATTTGTAAGTTGGAGTGTCCAACTGACACAGTAAAGACAAGTTGAGATGTCTAAACAAGCATACACAAAGTCAAAGCGCTTACTTGCAACATCAGTGCACAGAACAGAAACTCGGATGAACAATATTAGTAGAGCCCTATACAATTGAGTAATGGCACAAAAGGCACCCTTCTGATGTAAATGATAATTGGGAAGAGCCTGCTGCCAATTCCAACAAAAGAGGACAAAGCCAATGTTCACCTTTTAACTCTAATGGATCTCTTTCTTCTCTTTTTTTTTTTGTTTTTTGGATGAAGTCTGAATAGATAGATCACTCAGTTGATTGATACAAATATCATCCAGGCATAAGAGAGTATGCACAACTAGGTTTATATCCTTTAGCCTGAATGAAACTGCTCGTGATGTGACAAAGTTCTGCAAAAGAGGGTATAGCAGCATTTCAGGTGAAAATGACCAAGGTAATAAAAGTGTTTATTAATAGTACCTATGTTGCTCGGACTCTTCAAAAATGTTGACGGGTGCGAGCCAGATCCTCCATCAATGGTGCATTTTTAGAGGATCTGATAGGGGTGAGGCAACATTTTTGGAGAGTCTGAGTAACATAGGATATTACGGAGTCATCCGACTGTCGTATTTGAGAAGGGCTTGGTTGGCAGTAGAACAATTCAATTTAGTCCCAGGTAAAATCAGAGCATCCAACACAAAGAACCAAAACAATGTAGTCAGCACAATTTAAAACAAAAAATATATTGGCATCACATGAACGAGTGCAAAACCAAAAAAAGAAAAGAAGACCTCTATACGCTTCTCATCTTTTCTCCCCCTTCCCTCCCCAAAATGGGGTTACGCTAGAAATTCAAGTGGGGGAAACAACTGCATTTCCAGTTCTTTTTTCCATCAAAAAAAAAAAAGTGAATAAAAATATATGTAGAAACGTGATATTGTCAAGAAAAGTATTTGCATAAAATATTAAAGGACAGAAGCTCAATTATAGGAGGACAAACTGCTAGGAAAGCATACCTGTATGCACATATTCCCTGAATCCTAACTTGCGATGCTTTGGTGAAAAAGATGAACTAGAAAGTACATGTTGAACAGATCCCTCAGCCTTGATGTACGAGCACATCCTTTATCACATTCCTGGCTTCACTACATAGTACATCTGAATCATTACCTTTTAAAGGCTTGTGGATGACAACTTTAACTGATCCTGGATGTACTCTACCCTCCAGCCCTGCTGGCATTATCCTGCCTGTTCCACTAATAGTAATTGGAACCACAGGCACTCCGGTTTTGGCAGCAACGCTAAAGGCACCTTTCTGCACCATCAGCAAGAAAAAAAACAAGAGCTAAACAGAAGACCAGTACACCTTTTACTAGGTTTATTTGCAATAAATTCATGTAATCACTGATCTGAAAAAAAGGATTACCAGAATATGGTACCATGAGTAGGGCTTTACGCTTAACAACTAACGCATCGAGGCATTCAAAATTACTTGCAACATTAACTACAGGTCTATACTCGGTTGTATTCAAAAGTTTTATTTGCCCACTATTACTTCTTGCAGTCTACAAGCTGAAATTCCAATACGAACACACCAGATGGAATAGGAGGGGGATAAAGACATATCTGAAGATAATATTTCTATTCTAACAAGAAGCTACTTTCTGAAAGCTTATGCTGTTTTCTTCAATTTTAGGGGGTGGACAGTGGGGGTGAGGTTGGGATGTGGGAGTAGATGGATGAGAGAGAGGGAACATAAGTTGTTTGGACATAGACCTTACCTTGAAAGGGCCTAACTTTCCATCTTTACTCCGAGTACCCTCGGGGAAGAAAAAGACGGATGCCCCCTTCTTGACTAAATCCATGCAACGCTTGAGACATTCCTGAATTCATAAAAGCTAATAAGAAAGTAGAAACATCAAACCTTTCAATAGGATCCAAACCCATTTTAAAAAATGATTGAATAGTTGACATACAATTTAATAACTTAAAAGATTCAGTATAGCTATGAGGATATTTGTCATTAATCACATCAAAGAAAAAAATACCAATTGACTTCTGCTGTCCATGCGCCTTAATGGAATCAGACCCATCAGATACATGGCCCATCCAATAATAGGAATTAGGAAAATTGCAGTCTTGCTGATGAACTTGAAGTTCCTCCCAAGAGTAAGTAATGTATATATGTCCAGAAAGCTCTGATGGTTGGACACATATACTGCAGGAGTATCTGGAGAAGGAAGATTCTCCAAGCCCTCAAACTCGACTCTATAAAATGGAGTAATGGTCAAGGTTGCCCATGTCCTGGCAACAAGATGGTGAGCCTTCCTATGGTATCGATCAAATAACAGTACAAAAGGATGTTGCACAAGCATGATCACGAACAAAAAGATGGCAGAGAAAGCACTGACAGCGTAAAAGCAAATCGCTCTTACTTTTGATCTCAACTCTAGTTCTGTAAAAGAGAAGATGTATCTCTGTAAAAGCGAGTCCAAGTGAATAAAAGAGATGGTAAAACAATTTTGAAATGAACCTGATAGTGGATAAGCAGCACCAGCTGAGCTGGTATTAGCAAGTTCGGACCTTGCAATAATGTGTCTCAATGATCTATGTTGTCTATAAAAGCTATTATTTCCAAAACTGCTATTATACTTCTTTTGTTGGGGGGAAGAGTGAAGGGAGACACATGCTACCCTACTTGTGCCAAAAGTTGAACTGCCTGGGACGGCGTCTGCAAGAACAAGCAAAATCAATTAAGAGATCACTAGCTGTTCAACCTCCAGCTTGACTGATACAGATAGCAAATAAAAACCAGGATAACTATTCAACATCAAATACAAAATATAGAACAAAGAGTCTATGGGGAAATCCCAATTGAATAATCCATCTACGAAAATCAGAACTCATTTTGAAAACCAATCAAGACGACAAAAGCAGAGTCAGTTTCTTCCAATGGTCTGAAAATAGAAGCGACCAAGCAAAAGAAAATTGATATCCGACCGAGGATATATGTCCAAGACTAGAACCAACTTTACTCGTCTTTTTTCTGATTAATAACCTTCCTTTTTTTCTCAAACCAAACAAGACAAAATTTTAAGGTGGTATTTGTTTCTGTTTTGCGAAAGACTAAGTTTGGATTTCTTTCCAGTTTTTGCAAAAACTATTTTATCTGATAGTTTTTCGCAAAAACAGGCAACCATGTTTGAAACTCTACACACTCAGTTTTTTAAATCTTGCAAAAACGAGTTCTGCAAATCTGAGTTTGGAAACTTCCAAATAAGTTACCTATTTTTGCAAAAACTCCATTACACAAATAAGTTTTGCAAAACCGCAGAGAAAAGATAATTCCAAACCCAAAGGCTCTCTCTTTCTCCACTTAAATGCACAAGGTTTGAAACTTGGCAAGTTATACCTCTACCTTTCTCCACTTAAATGCCAGACTATTACCTACCTCATTCACTATGGACTCTTTTCTTCAATAGTATATAAAATTTCCTGCATATGTGGTTGAAGGTTGGCACTAGCAGGACAGTCCAAGAATGTGATGCAAGTACAAATCAGCAAATTCACATCAAAATGCAGATTATTAATGAATCTGGTAGTTCATCCTTTTGGCTTGGCCGATCTCGTTTCTGTAAGATAACTAAGAGATTTCAAATTATTTCTGATCGTCTTCTTTAATTAGCAGGGTCATAAGCTTAACTGGGACCACTCTCCATGAACTACAGAAGTTGGGTCCTTTTCTATGACTAAAATACCAAAAGTAGGAGTGAACAATCTGACTAAGATCCAATTTCAGGCATAGTAGTTCTAGCATTACTAGGGGATGAGACATATATGAACCAAGAAATTCTATTTTGAATCTTCAGAAAGGGACTAGATGCTTTGTCTCGGAGTCACTTAGAATGATTAGGGCATCAACTAGATCAAATGGCCAAAAATAGCTTACACGGTACTTTATCTGTTATGCATTTTTATTTGTTCATGATGTAAAGTTACTCATTGAGATTCATTCTACAGGAAAACAATATTTGACTAAAAAGTACTTACAAAATTTTGTATTTCTCCAGACTGATTGCCTTAAAGACGAGCAACAGGAGTAGTTTCCATGGCCAGCAGTCAATTGCTGAAATGAATTGTCGATAATAAAGTCAATTAGAGCAGCAGAATGATATTCTCTAGATCATTTATAAAGTTCTACACCTCTCTTGTACTGGCACATTCAAATAAAACAGGAGACAGAAGTTACGCACAGAAAAGATTTATCTAGCTTTTGAATGAAAACAAATTGTCAAAGACATTGTCAACTAGTGCAGTCATAGTAAATTTGGTCAATTGATTTATTCTTTGCCCTTTACAGAGTCATGTGCAGAGGAATCTACCCAGCTTTCTGAAGAAATGGCAGCTATGATCTCGTAGGCAGCTTTATCATTACATCAAACAACTTTATCAAGATGTTCTCAAACATGGTAAAAGGACGGACAATGGTTGCTGGTAGAAGCGACATTGATGTACCATAAGGCTTATCTTCAACATTTTAAGCTTCAGAAAGGTCTCCAGAAACAACAATAAGAGAGGATACAACAGTTTTGTCTTCTTCTACAGATGTTGGAAGAAGTAGAAATACAGAAGGGGTGGGGAGGGTGCCAGATTCTGCAGAAGAAAAAGAGAGTTAAAGGAACACGGAGAGACTTGAAGAGCCTAATAGCTTGCATTTGTTTTGGAGAAGGCTTTAAGAGAAACAAAATGGATAATGCACAAAATCCTATTCCTAAACAATACATATTTCTCTTATACATCAATAATGCCAAATGATTCAGAAATCAAGCTCGGGCATGAAAGCCACTTGAGCAAACAGTTGCCAAAATCCCTGGGCAGCCATAGTAGCAATGCCGCAGTTTACGTATTTAAGTATTTTACAAATTATAAGATAACATGTTGGCAATTCTGCAGCTTCTGGATTTTACAAGTATAAGATCACATGTTAACATTCCATAAAGCCTACACAAAATTCCTTTTTATTTTCCTTTCTTTTTCTCCAAGTATGTGAACTGGAAAGAAGGAAGCCACAGGAAATTAGTTGGATTCAACATGAGTGATGCAGTAAAATAAAATGAGTAGCTAATATCACTGCACTCCCTTTTGTTTCACAAAAATGATGAATATCATTTGCGGAAAATGATTGTAGTCACCATAAACAAAATAACATTATAGCCAGGGACAACAACAGTGTGTATTCTAAACTTGGATATGAACACAAAGAAATGACTTTCTCCTGAAACCACAATTTCACGCCTACTGGTGATGGGCCTTGAACATATTTTTTCCTCTATTAGAAATTAGCTTTTCCACATTCCTTTTTGTGTTGCCAAGCATCATCCCCTTGTTCATAATTAGATGCATTTTAAACATGTTAGTACCTTAAAAAAGAAAAGAACTAGAATGACACACTTTTACAAAAAAATAAATTCTTCAAGAAGCTAATTTAGGTTCAGTGACGCGCTCCCCCCCCCCCCCACCCCTCCCCCAAACCCTCCATAAATGAATAACCGAGACTGATTCAAGAGTCCTGGACAGAAAGGAGGGGACAGAGACGGAGCCTCCTTCTTGCCTTTCAGCAACACTCTTATTAACAGCAGAAGCCAAGTACCACGATATTGCTGGACATTAGTAGATTACACCTTTTCACTATTGTATTGATCTAGTGAACAGAGTCATACAATTTTTTTCATATACAGGACGTAAATTACACCAGAGAATAAACAACTTTAACATAATATTAAAGAACATGTGCAGTAGCCTTGCCCTCAAAGCATCTCTAGTTCCTTTCTTCCCATGTCATCTCACAACCACAACCTGGATTGCTTCCAAATGTTCCTCAGTCATTTTCTGCAGTTTCAGCCCATCCAGCACCAAAAAAAACTCCTTCACAGCATTTGTATCACTACTGCACCCCAAAAACGTTTAGAAATAGTAATTGTCCAGGACCATTCAGAAATAGATGTTTGCTGTCCTCAACTTCCTATGCATCACAACTACATGAACCAGTTTAGTATAAATATAATAGAAGTACATCTCTGCTCTGGCAATCTTCCAAATTAGCCACATTTATTTGGAGCAATGTGCTCGAATGGTGTCTCTCTACCTCCACGAGGTAGGGCTAAGGTCTAAATACACTCTACCGTCCCAGAGCCCCACTTGTGGGATTTCACTGGGTATGTTATTGTATGTGCTCGAATGGTGTAATGAGTTTCTTCATTTAATCTATGTCATCTATCTCTTACACCCCTCTCACTATCACTCCCTTCTACACGCAGAAAACATCTCTTGTGCTTCTACATACACAATTCAGCCATTTAATTAACAAGTTCCAGTTCTAATAATTCTTCAATTACTAACACTCATATTAAAACTATATGTACTACACCATAGATCCGACCAATTGGAAAGTTGAATTCAACATGGTCAGAATTAAATGCCTTTATCACATCTTGTCACACATGCAATAGTTGTTGTCAACAAAAGCGATATTCCAACCTTTAGCATGTTGGCTCCCAATTCTTTCCTTTTTTTTCTTTTTTGGATTATGAAATTTATAGCAGTCAAAACTAATAATTGAGGAAAATTAGCTTCTCACAAAGAAGGGCCGTATGTGTATGCTTAACATACTGATTGCTGATCAGCGAAGAATGCAGCCATGCAGAACAAAATCATAATAGCATCACTTCGCTAGTAAGTGAAGCTTCGTTCAAGAAGGAGAATGAAATTCTAGCTTCCAATAGTATCCAAGCTGCTATCATGGATTTGGGAGCTTGCCAACATCCTTCAAGAAATTAAGGAACCTTAAGTTATCAACTCAGGAAGACTTGAAGGGCTATAGTATGCTTAAGGGAGGTGCAAACGGAGAGGACGAAAGTTCTCACTAAGAACAAGAAATAGCGAAGACACAAACCTACTTTATTTCCATTTTCAAGCTAGAGTAAACTTTAACGCTTCAGCTGATAACAAGTAAAATGACTCTTCTTTGATGTTCTACCAACAGAGTTCCATGTATATTTCGTCAATCACTATTCAACTCCCCATACATTGGTTCAATTGACTGCTTAAGATTCTGACCTTTTTCATCAATATAGTACTAGCTATCATCATGACACTTCCTAGACTATGCTCATTTTACTTCCTTTTCACTGTAAGCAATTCTTCCATCACAACAATTCCCATCAATATCGTGTATGTCCATAACCTCTACATTCATCCAATGCGGGCTTGCCCAAGTGGCAACACTAAGCTGATGTCCTTGAGGCATTAGGTCCTATGCTTTTGAAGTTCTATCCCTATTAGAGATCCATATGCAAGTACACAATATGAAGAACTTGTAGTACTTTTCATTTTTTGGTTTTATTTTGCATAACCTGAGAAGAATTTAAACGGGAACCTATTGGTGAGGATCATGTAGCCGACCCAACTTGTTTGTGACTGAGGAGTTATTATTGTTGTATAAATTCTTTCCTTCCATGCATAACATTGCTAAAGCATATAATTCATTGATTGAACCTATTTTGAAAGAGTAGCATATATATATATTCATTGATTGAACCTATTTTCCTCCAAACGGACTACTAGTCTCATCGGCTTTCTTCTCTCTCACACACAGTCCTTTTCCTGTATTTGGCTTACTTACCAAATACCAATTCAATGTAGAACAGTGAATAATCCAAATCGCCAGCAGCTACACAGTTCAACATTTCAAATAAATATCAAACAAATAAAACTGGTATCGGCAACACTACAGATGTTCGCAACCCTAACTCAATGCTTTCTTCTTATTAATAATTCACTCAAAACAACAGAATTTCAAAAACTAACTAAATTCACAAAATTAAAACACAGAACACTGCCAAAACTAAGTCATTGCTCTATCAATAAGCTCAGACAAAATCAACACAAACAATCAGACGGAATTAGAAAATTACTGGATGCATAGATGGCGATAGCGACAGCGATAACTTTCCTTCCTTCTTCCCTAAAAAAACAAAATCAAATCACAATGTGGATTAGAAAATGCTTCAAATGATTTTACAACTCATTTACGCATCACACGAGCTATTATGAATACGAAAAATCAGACAAACATAGGAAAAACATAAAAATAGAGAGATAATTACAGAAATGGAGCGGAGGCGATTGAAAAAAGTGAAAATTGTTGAATTTTGAGTGATAACAGACTTCCATAGTCTTCGTCGGAATCTTCGTCGGAGTCGGAGTTAAACGTCGAGCATCGGAGGAGCTACTGATTGAGAATCGGAAAATGAGCGGCGGTTGTTATAGAGAGGAGAACACCTCGGGGATAGTGATTTTGGAATTTGGACATAGCGTTGGCGTTTGTGATTATGCAATTGGATTAGTATATTCTAATTCCTGTCTCTTTCTAAAATAAGTGTCATCTCGATAAAAATCGTATTCATTAAAAAGTTATTAATAAATATAATAATTTACTAAATTATTTTTATGTGATAAAAATTGAAATTTACTAAGAGATAGAATCAAAATATATAGCTCTTTCTTTTTATTTATGAGCCATTATTTGATTTGGTACGTTATTTAAAAAGAATAAATATTTAAATTTGTAATTTAAAATAATTTTTAAATATTTATGTTGTTGTAAGTCATTTTATTAAGGATAAAATAAGAATTTTGAAGTTAATTTCTAATTATAATAAAATTACTTTCTTTTGAAAATGAACTAAAAAACAGGAGTGTCACGTAAAATGAAACATTTTTGTTTTGAATAACTAAGGTGACACTTATCTTATGCTAACAATTGTACAACCACCAAAGATTAGAGTAGGATTCTTCATATTTATGTGCGTCTTCAAGCCATTTTTAACATGATAAATATAATAAATTGAGTCTCATTCATAATCATGTCGATATAATTTTTAATATCTTTATGGTTATTCCGACGAATTATTAGTTTGATATCGATTGTCAAGCTTATCTAGCTTTTAAATATTTTTAACATTGTGTCATATTGAGTGTTTTGGACTAAGCGCACATATATCCCCAAAAGGACTAAGAGTGCACCTTATGTGTAGCTTTTAAGTTGTTTCAAATAAACTTTATCTCTTATAAGTTAAGTTTCTTGCTTTTTTAGTATTTTTTTTATTTTATTTTATTTTTTAAAAAAAAAAAAAAGAAAAAAAAATAAAAATATATATATATATATATATATTTATAATTGGTTATTCTATAATATTTCATATAACTTGTTTAACACAATACGATTCAAAAAATATTTTGATATATTATATTATATACATTTTAAATTTAAAATCATAAAATTCAACAAAAATGCTTTAACCAAACTTTATGCCAACACCATTCAATTTACTATCTCTGCCATTTTGTAGCACTTACATTAAAGAAAATCAAAATTGTAAGTCAAATTCTAATGGTAAATATCATTTATTTTTTAGTATATACTACATACACTATTATAAATCGTGACATATGCACGATACACCAAGCAATTATATATCGCCTTGTATTTTAAAGAAAGAAAAAAAACACATGCACGTGACTAACCAAAAGAAATTTGTAACATAAAAGTAAAAACAATTGAATACGTAACACCAATGGAATTACGTATCAACAAACCTAATTTAAGTATGCTGATAATGTAAAAATTTATGATTACACTATTAGTGTATATAATTAGTTACGAGGACGAGTGTGTTCTGGATTAGAAGTTCCTGTAACGACTCTAGCAACATCCATGGCACTCGCCTCGGGCTTTTTCTTGGAATACAAGGTCAAATAAGCGATCGACATTACTATGGCAAGGCCGCCAACGACGGCTTTAGCCGGACAAAATGGCATCTTACGTGTTTGGTTGAGCACTTCTGTGTTCATGTTAGCTGGTGAAGGCAATTTTGGTGACGTTTGGTTTCCTGTGGTCGCGGCTGTCGCGGCCATGGAAACTTGTTGCCCCATTGACGGTGGTGGTGCCGCCATACCGGGCGCCCTAATGGAGGTGTGTGGCTGCCCTGGTGGTGGCGCCGCCCTTACTCCGGCATACTTCATGTTTTTTTGTCCAACCATATTTTTTGTTTTGAGTAAGTTTTCTAAATAATTATTTTTTTTATTGTTGAAATTAAAAGTGATATTTTTTAGTGACTTTTGGATGTGTTTTTTTAGGAGTATAAATAGTGGAAATGTGAAAAGTTTGACAAATGTTTAATGGATTGGATTTGTTAGGTTGAATTCTTTGTGAGAGCATTAAAATAGGATTTGTTGAAGACTTTTGGCTTAACCTTTTTCATAGTACTCTAAGTGGTTTTCAATAAAGAAAGACTCCTCAAAAATAGAAAGAAAATGAGAGGCCAACTAAAATATAATGTAACAAAAAATATATATTGTATAGTTATGAAAGTTGTATACTTATTAATTAGTCCTATAGTTATTGTAAAAACTAACTTCATTAATTAGTTATTGCTATAAAAATTAAAGTTGTGTTTGGAGTTTAGACGTTGAGAATTTTTTTTTTTAAAAACTAGTTCTAGTTGCAAGAGAGACAAATACATACGAATTCACATGAATATATAGTGTATCTGAGACAAATTACATTTAATTTTGACCATATATATCTGAATATTTATATATGTATCTGAGAACCAAACTCTAGCACGAAATAATAATTTCAACAACTCACTGAAAGACACGTAATTAGACCCTAAACTACAGGCCCATTGGACACTATAATTTCAGGCCCATTAAAAGGCAAGAACGTTATCCAGTAATACTAGTCTGTATTCTTCTTCTTCGTGGAGTTTCAAAGCTCCACAAAATTTTTGGCTTCAATTTGAGCTTTGCCTATTCCGATGAAATATTCATCCAAGTGATTTAAGGTGAAATCCAAAACTTCCCATAATGCAATTTTCAATTTTAGTTTTTTTTCATTTTTGTTGTATTTTACTTTGGTTTAGCACCATTTTTTGGAGCTATAATTTAATTGGGATATGAATATTTTTGGGCTGATTTTGAGGCATTTGGATAAATTTAGCTTGTGGGGTTTTGTTATCTTGATTGAAATTCAGTTTAACATGGAAAAAAAAAAAAATCTTGAAGAGGGAAAGTTCATTTTGTGTATTAAAATGTATAGATTTCAGTTGCTCCCTTTTCCTACCTGTGCTATCACCATCTACTTAACTAGGTGTGTTTTAATATATAGATGGTGATAGTTGGATGTGAAACTCGCAAAGAAAGTGTTAGTTCAGGTGTGATTTTGACCATTATCTCTATTTTTATAATTAGTGCTCTCTATCTGCTACCTATTGCATGGTTTGTTAGGGGGTTATGAGTTATCTATAATTGAGTAGTTTACTATTTTAATTTGCCTTGAGTTGTTGAAGCTTGTATTCTGCTTTAAGGGAGCATTATGACTTAGCTCATGTTTGTTTAGGGGGCTAGATTT
This sequence comes from Solanum stenotomum, assembly GCF_019186545.1. Lineage (NCBI taxonomy): Eukaryota > Viridiplantae > Streptophyta > Magnoliopsida > Solanales > Solanaceae > Solanum > Solanum stenotomum. The sequence continues at coordinate 53,963,080 of NC_064290.1, forward strand.
TATTTCATTCAATCTCTCCCTTTTACAAATTAAATTGTGGCTAGCTCGAGTTGGTTCAAGTTTAATTCAGACAAATTTTGAGGATTTGCATTGATAATCGTAAGTTATACTAGGATTAAAAGTTAGACGTGAATGTTGATATGTCATAGTACATAAGCTATACTTATGTAAACTTCTATAGTTATCCAAGTCAAGTTTATTATATGAACGGAAATGGTATGACACAAACGCAAAACATGTTATTTCCAAAAGCAAGTGTGATTTGTCTCTATGCCTGCACCTAACAAGAATTTGATGTGAGCCTAACTAGCTTTCTGGTTGCAGAATGGATTGCGTCTGTCTGCACTCTCAACTCACTACCACAGTTTTGGTGCATTGCAAAGGGAGAAGTCAACCGCCTAAATTCAGAATTTTGAGATGCAATCCCCAGCTGAATTTAAGTTCACTCGATTCTTTGAAGGTTTGCCAATTCTAACTTGCATTATATTGCTTAGTAATAAACTATTATTTCACATTATTACCACTGAATAGATAGTGAGGATTCATGTAACCGACCCCAACTAGCTTGGGATTGAGGTGGAGTTGGGATTAAAGAGCTGTTTGTTTTTCTAGTGGCAATGTTTTAATTTGGAATTTTCTTTTAATGCTATGTCCCGGAAAACAGTGCGAGTACATGTCTGAAAGACTTATCAGCCCCGTACATCATTTTTGTTTTAAAAAATTGATTCTTATCCTAGTACATACATTGAAGTGGCTAATTTTCTAATTCCAGGCGCCCCAACCTACTCTGAAGGGGAGGGGGGAATAGAAAGGTCCTTCCAAGATCTAGGGTGAGTAGGTGTAATAAAATAGAATGAAACACCTTTCTTTTATACAACAAAGCAAAATGAGGTTGTAATGTAATGGAGGTGATTAGGCTGTAGTTAAGCTCTGTATTGACGTTAAATTCATCATATTTGAGAGATTACCACGTTGTCCTTATCTATAAATTGTTGCCTAGTTCACTATGATAACATACTATTTTATCCCATTATATTTTAGATTGAAGTATCTTTTTTTTAATTGTTTAGGTAAATATTTACCACCATGATATCAGCTTTGTTTGTGAAATCACTGAAATGTATCTATTAGTGCTTGTGAAGTGTTTCTAATTCTCATATCTTATGCTTTTGGTTCAAGATTATTCGAGCTAGATACTTAAGTTTGTTCGAGATAGAAACAATTTTCTTTTTTTACATCAGAACAGACATTGTACTAGCTCCTTATGTTCATAGTTTTGTGGTTTGGAAGTCATGAGTCAACCATAATAGGTACAGTGTGGTGATCAAAAGATAACTTTGGCTATGATCCGTAAATGATGTATAGTGCTTTAGCTATTATGTGTGTTCCTATCCTGCTTTAGCTGTCATGTAACTCTAGCGGGTGATATTGATAATCGATCCCTCACTTGGATCTTTTTTCCTTTTCTTTCATATAACTAGCCTGTTGGTGAACCATTGGTTTATGTCAAATCATGAGTCTTTTCTTCTGCAATTAGAGGGTAAAAGGATTTGCTTATGAGTTGATATACTCTATCCTTTTCTTATTTTTGAAATAAAACTCGTGTCTGATCCTGTTTGCAGCAAACTTGCAGTGGGGTGGCACTTGAATTGAAGCTTAGAAGGCCGTCAGAGAAGTTATGTCCTGTCCAAACTGCTGGTATTAGATGTGATCATCCACAAAATGCAGATTTGCCTCGTTACTATTCAAGAAAAGAAAAGAAGCCCTTCCCAATACCTATTGTGGAGCTACGGAGAGCTGCCAGGGATAGAATGAAAAATCGACTACCTAAAAGACGTGTGCCTCCACCTAAGATCGGATTAGTTATCAAAAGTCTAGTTCCTGCTGCGTACAATGTGTTCAACGCACGAATGACAGTGATTAACAATCTCAAGCGGCTCTTGAAAGTAGTAACTGTTAATGGCTGCAAGTAATTCTCTTCCTGATCTTGACTTATTAGTATATGATTAGTGTTTCAAAAGGCACTAGGCTTCAAGGCAATTCTTTCCAGTGCCCTAAGCTTTTAATTAGGAAACTGCAAATCGTTGTTCTTGAATCTGTATGAAGTGCTTCCAGAAGTTCTAGTTCGTATTCAGCAATAATTCAAAGAAGTGTGACACAGTTAACATCTTGTGCCAATTTCGCAGGTGGTGTAATGAAATCCATGTGGGACCTGTTGGGCATCCGCTCAAGTCATGTAGAGGATCACAAGCTTCGCAACGTAAAGGACATCACGAGTGGGGAAAGGCAGTTCTTGAAGACATAATAGTGCCACTTGAATCCTACCATCTATACGATCGCCTAGGGAAACGTATTACACACGAGGAGAGATTTTCTATCCCTCGAATCCCTGCAATAGTGGAGCTTTGTATCCAAGCAGGCGTTGATTTACCTGAATATCCTACAAAAAGGAGAAGAAAGCCAATCATATGGACCGGAAAAAAAGAATTTGTTGATGCAGATGAAAGCGAATTGCCTGATCCCGAACCAGAATCTCCAAAACCTCCAATTCTAGCCGAGATACCCGATCCAGAGGTAGAACCACCATCAAGCACTGAAGAAACGATATTGCTAGCTGAAGAAACACTCGTAGCGTGGGAAAAAATGAGGGCCGGAGCCAATAAGCTGATAAAGATGTATCCAGTAAGAGTTTGTGGATACTGTCCAGAAGTTCATGTTGGTCCAAGTGGACACAAAGCACAAAACTGTGGAGCTCACAAGCATCAACAACGAAACGGGCAACATGGTTGGCAGACAGCAGTGCTAGACGACTTAATACCACCAAGATACGTGTGGCATGTACCCGATGTAGCTCAACCGTTGCAACGAGAGCTTCGGAGCTTCTATGGACAAGCTCCTGCAGTGGTAGAAATATGTGTACAGGCTGGTGCTGAAGTCCCTGACCAATATAAGCCAACTATGAGGTTTGATGTGGGGATTCCTAACAGTATCAAAGAAGCAGAAATGGTTGTTTGATTGATAGTGGTTGGAATGTATAAGAGCAATGATGTAATGTATTTATCCTAAAGATTGAAAACCAACTATATGAAGGAAAATAGCAAGTTCCAAATTCCGTCTCGATAAGACATGTATTTCTATTACTCTGAAATTCATAAATATAGTAGTTAAAGGTAGGGTTACCATTATCCTTTTTTATAGTGGCGAATCTTGTATGTGTTCCTAATCAAAGGAACTTGTCCATTTTCGAGGTTAGTACTTGAGGTATAGTAAGTTTATTCGTACCCTTTAACACCAGCTTTGAATCCAACCAATACGATAAATAGAAGTACAAAGTTAAAATGATCGCTAACAAATTAGGACATTACTTATTGATTTGATATAAATATCGAGTTTTTTTTAATGAGTTACTTTGGACATCTCCCTTTTGGTAGAGATATATATGAGGAATGGCTGGTTGTGATGATTTTTACTATTTATTATTATTATTATTGGTACGAAGCAAAAAATGATTGTTTGATATTAGTTGTGAAGAACATGACTAAAACATGAATTTAATTAAACTATAAACATACAACTTTTGAAAAATTAAATAGAGAAGAAAATGCATTCAAAGGACGTGAGCTAGTGGTCGATTCACGGTTATAAAAAGAAAAAAAGATTCCGTTGCCGGGACTTGAACCCGGGTCTCTCGGGTGAGAGCCGAGTATCCTAACCAACTAGACTACAACGGATTTACGTTCTTGAATTAACCTAAAACTTATTTATTACAATAGTAGTCATGTATGTAGTCCAAACAAAAAATTGAATCAGCTGGCAAAAACGCAACGGAATAAAGGTCAAATATACCCTTTTACCATTAAAAAATAGTTTAAATATATCTATCGTAATATTTTTAGTCTAAATATATCATCATTGTTATACTTTTGGTCCAAATATAAATCTCCTAATATACTTAAACACAAATTTACCCTTAATTTTGACGAAATGACATGTGGCAAGTTCAAAATCAAATGATCCTCTTCTAATTTTAATACCCAATTCATTTAGAAACCCACAATGTTGTAATGAAAAGTTCAGACAAATTACATTAAAATAAAACTTTTTATAAGATGTATAGATTGTTATTTGTCTCCAAAGGTGTTCAATAATAGTCAACGTTCAAAATTTTAAGTCAGTTAATGCGAAATATCATCAAACACGCCATCAATTTGTAGTTAAGGCTTGACAATTAAACACTTTTCGTCATAGTAATATATAAGGTAAATAATCCAAAATATTTTCTTTATATATATATATATATATATATATATTAAATCTTGAATCTCCAATAAACTTTCTAGCTTCGCAACTCGCTAGCAGGGATTTCTAAAAGAAAAAAGTGCAAGAATATCCCATTTATTTTTCCCATTGGGTTGAGGAGATTCAAAAACTAGTATAAATATAAACAATAAATTATTTTTACCTTCGTACATATTCATAATTTTTTAATAAATAGATTCAAATGAATCTATCCCATTGAACTTAGCTCTACAACTATTTTCTCCCTCGACATATACAAATACTAGGTAACTCCATCTACCGAGACGTGAAATGATAAGAAATTTTGTTTGAAGGACACTTTCTTTGCCTAAAGGACTATAGGACGTAGACCATTTAAGTCATCGTGATTTATTAAAATATGCAATCAAATTGTTACAAGTCTAATTTCTTAGTACAACATACACAGTATAATCACACAAAGTAGAGCCTACAAAGGATAGAATATGCGCAGACCTTACCCCTATAGCTCAAGAAAACAAGCCTAATTTCTTAATACATCGACAACATACCTAGTAAAGTCCCACAGAGAGTCCAAGGAGGGTAGAGTATATAAAAACCTTACCCCTACCCCAAATAGGTTAGTTTCCGATAAATCCTCTGCTTAAAAAAAAGCTTGATTTCTTAGTACAACAACACACATAATGTAGTCCTATAAAGTGGAGTCTAGAGACGGTAAAGTGTACACAAACTTTACTCCTATCTCAGAAGTAAAGAGGTTGTTCCCGATAGAGCCTCGGTCTCAAAGAAACAAGCTTTATTTCTTCATGAAAAACAATAAACAATCCAAAGAAGAAATGGATGCAGGCAGGTTATGCAAAACATAAAAGCAGCAGTATTTTTTATAAATAAAAGTAGGATTTTCACTTCAACTGTGCTGTCAAAAGCTCAAAGCCAATACTTTCTCTAGCCATAGCAGCAGTTTTCTTTCTTTTGTTTTCAACAGTGCAAATAACAGAGATTATAATCTAGTGATATCAAAGTACCACATTAGGTTATAATAATGTCTTATAGCTTTGGCAGTGATTTTATGATGTCGCGGCACAACTAATTCTTGGTACCAATATCCTTAATGGCATTAATCTGCTCTTCGCCCATCGCAGACATAACAGACACCACAAGATCCTTTCCTTCCTGGAACCCATCTTTAACCTACGTAAGGTAAAACAAAAAAAGCTCAGCCACTGGGAGTGCCTTTGATAGTGTACGATAAGATATAGTTGTAAGAAAAATGACTTGCGCCGGTAAGTTCAAGAAGTCATTATTCCCTTTGATACTGTACGATAAGATATTAGGAACGTTCTTTCCCGTGTTGTCCAAAGTTACCTGCTTCAGCAGACTTTCATCGGTGGGAAGCCGGAGGTCATCCTTGGTGTTTCCACTTTCAGTAAGAAGGGAGACCTAAGAAAACAAAACGAACAAATTGCCACAAGAAAGAATCAGCCAAAGAAACCTCTAGCTTTGAAAACAGAACTTCAAGGGATAGGAACATGGCAAAAAAAAATATTGCCTCACTTTGATATTCAAGTTATTTTCTACTATCACTTGCCTGCCATTAATCAATATGATCTTACTAACACCTAAAAAAGTATCATTTCGTAATTTCTTCTTTGCACACACTAACATAATGTGATATCAACCAGTTTCACCATACCATTTTGAGCTTAAGAAAATGATGAAGATTGAAGTTTTCATTGTGAAAAAAACGATTAACCAAAAGGCTAACCAAATGAAGACCTATGTTGCTCGGACTTCCAAAAGTAGTGCGGCGAGAGTCTGAGCAACATAGATGAAGCCTATAAAATACTTTTGACGTACTACAATATATGTTATAGAAACTTAGTTAAGGTCTCTGTTTATTTTGCTGACATAATTCGCAATAAATAACTTAATTGGTGGCTTTCAAGAAAACGAAGCATTTGTGTGTCTATGCATATGAGTGTGTGTGTATTACAAGGAAGAAAGGAATAGAACCCACCATAGACGCATCATTTGGATTACGCTCAAAATAAAAACTGAACCTTATGCAAAAACAAGTGGATTAAAAACTCAAGAAATCTCAGTCGTTGATATTCATCTAAACCGGTCTGCCATAAAATCTCAGTCATAAAAAACAATGTGGTTGTGTTTAGTTTTTCTCTTTTAGCTCCAGGTAGAGAAGAGTGACTGTTCCACTTCACATAAGTGGTAAAAGAAAACTTACAAAACCATCTTCAGAGATGTCAATCAGCTGATAGTCGGTACGGTTGACATGTGGCACCTGAGAAAAACATGTACAAAACAGAAAAAATGAAACTTCCATTGCTGGTAAACCAAGCATACAACAGTAGAAACAAAAAGACGGCAAAGAAACACTTCATTACGTCACAATTGTGAGAGGATGGAACGATATCTTCGAGTTTCTTTCCATTGAAAATGTCAATTGCCACAAAGTGACATTTAGCATGTCCGTGCTTTCCAGTTTTTGAAGTGGAGACCTCAACAACCTGCACAAGATTATCATAATAAAACTCAAGAACCTTCTTTGAAGAGCCATGCATCCAAAACTAGACCAGTAAATGAATATACAAGGTTGCAACGAAAAGAATAAAAACAAAATTACAAATAACTCAAGACTTGTTAATACTGCTATACTATCTTGTTAGTCTTTTTTCATGAACTTTAAACCCTGAATATCTTCCGTAATTAGACCACTCAGCTTGTATATTGCCGGAAGCTCCATTATCACCTAGGAGCATGAGAAATATTGAGATATTATATCCTCTTTGACAACCTTCTCCAGACAATGCGAGGCAGTTCCAAGTTCAGGCAAAGCCATGATTAATTATTAGGATGGTATTTGAATGAACAAATGATATATATACATTACAAAGAGTCATCGGACAGAGAAAGTTTATTATCTTGAGAGCAAGGGATTCAATGTGTTCAGCAGATAATAAATTTGAGTTTCGATCAACTGCCTTGCTCCACTTGGCTATATCCAGCCCTGGAAATGCCAAGACTCCCTTGAAAAAATTGTCCCTTTTTCTTAAAAAAGTTTTAAATCTAGTCAATTAGCTTAAAGACACCCTTTTTCTTCTACCAGTAAATAGATCTAACAATCAACAAAAGGACGATCCAGAAGAAACTCTGACCAATCAGATGCAGAAAACATCACAGGCTGGCAGAGGCAGAGTCCCATACTGGATTCATCTGAACTAGTATTCCCTTTGCGATGATAAATTTATGTGAAAAAATCTATGAAATTTGCAACAAATAGTAGATATGAATCCATAACTAAGAATCTTCAAGGTTGAACTCATAAAACTTAAATCCTGGATCCGCCTCTTCACAGGCACAAATATATGAAATAGAAGGGGCCAAACAGGTTCATCAAGATCTGACTTTTACACACCCCTAATTCATAAAACCCCATAAAGAGATTCATAAAATATGAACTGCTAGCAAGGTGAAAGATTGTAGCATACAAAAAAGACAGGCAAAAGGACTCAGCAAAATCTGATTTTTACACACACCCAATTCATAGAACCCCATAAAGATTCATAAAATATGAACTACTAGCAAGGTGAAATCATAAAACCAAAAAACCTTGCAGGGACGGCTTCGATTTTCTAAACTGGACAAGTTAAAGTAGACATCATTTTTAAGTAGAGTGAACAGGTAAAAGTAGACGGATTATTACAAGTTTATTTTACTAAAATCTATGGCCAAACAGGTGCAAACTCCATAAACTCCATGCCTGGTCAAACACCAATCACATAAATTAGAAACTTAGGGAGTAATAACACTAATCAATCACCAATACAAGTTCAGATTTGCAGCTTAATAAAATAAGCACACCATTTTTCTTCAATCAGCAAATACATCTAAAAAAATCAAACTGTAATAAGATCCAGAATGAAAATCTGACCAATCAGATTCAGAAAAAAAAGCAGGCAAAAGGGTTCATCAAGATCTGATTTTTACACACACCCAATTCATAACCATTAAGATTCATAAAATATGAACTACTAGCAAGGTGAAACTTTTTAATACACAAACAAAAACAGACAAAAGGGTTCATCAAGATCTGATTTTAACACACACTCAATTCATAAAAACACATAAAGATTCATAAAATATGAACTACTAGCAAAGTGAAACTTTTTTATACAACAAAACAAGCAAAAGGGTTCATCAAGATCTGATTTTTACACACACCCAATTCATAAAAAATCATAAATATGAACTACTAGCAAGAAAAAAGACCTTGCAGGGACGGCCTTTGATAACGATGTAACCATTCTTACGGATGGTTCCAGCTTGCTGTGGGTAAGTTTTTGAGGCACCAGCATCTGCCTTTGACTCAAAATGGTGTTCTTCGTCCGACATGCTTCTCTCTCTAGGATTCCCTTTCTCTCTCTTTCTGGGATTCTTCTGCTATCTGGGGGAAAGAGCAAAAAGGACTAACACAAAATTTGAGGACCCAAACACAACAGAGGTAAAAGCTTGTTTTATTCAGGGAAGAAAAAAAATGTAACCCTCTTTTGCATAGAAAAAATGACAAAAATAGTCCCTTGTTTTTACGTGATGTTCAATATAGTCCCTAATTATTTGTATGTAAGTAATTTTGGTTCTTTAAAATTATTTAAAAATGAGCTCTTTTTTATCTTCAATAATAACAATTACATATTCAATGTAATATCACATGTGAGTTTTACGAAGAGTAGAGTGTAGAAGACCTTACTCGATTCAAGTAATCCGTATCAAAACATATTTAAAAGGAGAAAACATTAGTGAAGACATCACAAATAATACGAGAAATATTCTTAAGCAACATAAAGAGAATTGAGAGGCCAAAGATTATGATAATAGTGCTAATACTATTACTATGTATTTCCCTAGATAACGACACAACACTCAATTATCTACTAACTTACAACTCTAATTTGTGATCTTAATAACTTTTTATCCAAGGTCATGTCTTCAGTAAGCTGGAGATGTGTCATGTCATGTTTAATTATCACCTCTCCTCAAGGCTTCTTTCCCTTATCCCTACATCTCTTAATCACACTATAACAAACTAGTCACGCCTCCTCATTGGAGTATTTACATCTATCATTCTCACAACACATCAACATCCTCATTTCCGCTACTCTCAACCTTTAAACATGAAAGTTCTAATTAGGTCAACATCCTTCACATACAATATAGTCGGTATAAGCACCATTGTGTAAAACTTATATTTAAGCTTTGGTGCTACATTCTTGTCACACAAGACTCTAAAGATGAGCCTCCATTTCGTCAACTTCACCAAAACGGTGTGTGACACATTTGTCGATCTACACATTTGCTTGAATTAAAGACCCAATATAATTATCAAATTATGATTGTTAAGTTTGATCGATAATTATACAAAAATATCAATGCAAACTCGCATTTGAAAATACAACTTTATAGTTTATACTTTTTTTTTCTATTTCGGAGTCTAGTGCAATTTCCGTTAACTATATTTGATGTAATTATTTATGATGCAGTTTCAAAAATTTTGACAAAAAAATCTATTATTTCTACTTAATTTTTTCATCACATTTCTGATAAAATATAACAGTAAAAATTTATTAATATTTGACAGAAATAAAAAATGCTCACCTTTGAGAAACTTAAAATTTGTAAAAATTTAAAGTCCACTAGACCAAGAGTAAATTGTACATACCATGAATTAGTTGAAAATTAAATATATTTAACCATATATCATTAAAATTACTCTAAATCATAATTTATCAATATTTCATGGACTAAAAGTGCTAGTTTCCTAAAAGTCCCATATTGCTTTGAACAACAAAGAATCCCATTAAAAAGGGGAATATGACTTTATTGCTTTGAACAACAAAGAGTCCCATTAAAAAGGGGAATATGACTTTATGACCAAATTCGTGTTGAAATGTACATATAGTTATTTTTAATGTTTTGTACTTTGACTTTCTCTTGCCATTTAACAATTTAATGTTACAATAATTATCTTATTTGTCTCAAAGGATGAGATAATTACTTCACCGATTTATTTTACTTGACTCATGGATATAATTCTTAACAGGATTTTATTAGGAATATATTTTTATAAACTAATATTATTAATAAAATATTTTAGAATTCTAAATTTCAATATTACTCTGTATAGTTATTTAATATTAACAGGTAATTTGATATGTGAGGTGAGATAGCCAAAGTATTTTACATTTTTATGGACTGAAATATTTTATTAAATTAGTTATTCCATCATTGTGATATAAATGGTGGATAATAATTACGAAACTAACTAATACTTCTAATCGAATATAAAATATTAATCACCAATGAACCATTAAAGTGTCGTACCTTAGTTTGGACTCAACAAATTAATAATTTTATTTTTAAATAATTCAAGAAGGGTAATAAAACGTCTAAAAAGAAGGCATGTAATTGACAATTTTGCTATAATTTAGTTGTGTTCTTATGCCCTTTCTCTAATTATTATTTTAGATAAACAAACATTTTTTGTTAAATAACACTATTTTCAAAGTTTTAATATGTTTTACAAATTTGTAGTACTATCTTCTATATATAGTCTCTACTCTCTATTATTTAATATTCATATTTTAATTCAAAAGAAAATGATAGAAAAAAAATTAAAACATCAAAGTTCAATCTACACAATAAAAGATGCTTATTATTGTACTATTTCTACTTAGTTTATTTAAAATTTTAAATTAAATAGAAAAACAGATTTTTAAAAATTATATCAAATTTAATCAAATTACTTGTTAAAGTTAAATTTCAAATCAACTAAAGCTAATATTTTATAGAGCAGTGCTAATTGGCAAGACAGAATTTTGGCACGAATTGCCAAGACATGGGTAAATGACGAAAATGTCCCTTTACCTCTAAAATCACTTGTATTTCCCTCCAAAAAAGAAAACCACTTGTTGAGGCTTTTGTTGGCTGCCAAATATACGAATGGGACCCATGCCCTATCTATTTCATTTTCTTTCATCTTCTTACTCTTTTTCATTCATTTTAAAAAAAAAAATTCCTTCGACTTTCTTTTTTCCTCCTCTACGTTACTTCATTTGTCAGAGTTATAAAGAATTATTAAGACTTGCCCAAAATGTCTAATATGCATATTTTACGGTATTATTTATTTGAGAGAAAAAATAAAGTGAATGTGGCGAGAAAATTTCGAATTAATTTTTGAATGAAATGGAAGAAATTGAAGGTAATGAAATTACAAATAAAAAAATCGTAAAATTTTGTGTATTAATTCTTGAACCTTTTATTTTTCTGTACGTATTTTATAGAATGATATATACGAAATATGAGAATTTAGATATTTTGTTTTGTGTTTGTTTATAAAAGATTATACATTGATTTTTTAATATAACTTTTTTNACAGGTCTCGGAGGTGGAAGGATGCGAAAGCGAAGGAAAATTAAAAAGATTGGGCTGAGGGCCCACTCTTAATTTCAAATTGTATTTTGTTATTGGGCCTAAGCCCATTTAGTTGTTATTCTTATTCTTGTTAGTTCTTAGGACAGGTACCAAGTGTTGGACCAAATGCCCAAAAGGCATAAATCAGGTCCAAATACTGGTCCAGACGGACAGGAAAACCAGATTTGGGCCTAACTCTCTTTCCCTCTTTACTTTACTATGTCCATTTTGCCTGTTAATATTTGCCGCTAATCTTAAAGTCAAAAGATTCAAATCCCCCGAAAGATACCCATTTTGAATTAATCACTTAACTAAGTTATTCGTCTTTACTTGACTTAGAAAACAAACAAATAAACAATTTTACAAAAATACTTCATTTAAATAATATTGCGACATTTTTCTATTTCTCCCTTAAAATGGTCCTAATTACAAAATTTGTTCAATCAAATTAAGTTAAATTGCTTTAGCCAAATAAATTAATTATCGGATAACTGCATTAGCGGATATTCTAGGTGCCTTAAAAACCTTCCTAGAATATTAATAGGAACCTCGAACCTCCTTTATAGTTTTCAATAGATTTACTGTTTTAGTCTTTTGAAAACAATAGTTTTCTTGATTTTTCTTAAAAATTAAGTGGCGACTCTTAAACCAATCAAAAATATATTTTCTTAATAAAACAAATAACTTATGTCTTTTTAATTGATTATTTTTATTTAAATCAAGCATCATCAAGACATAGTATATCACAACTAAATTTTTAACTTTTTGTAAAAAAATAAAATAGTTGGAACGAATTTATCATATTTCTTAGAAATAATTAAATTCTTAGATAATGCATACATTTTTTGAAGGATCCTATAAATAATTAGATCAATTTCTTACATTATCATATATATTCTAATCGACCAAAACCAAATAGAAAAAAAAATAAAAAAAATAAACTTAATTTCAGCGTTTGAAAAATCAAATTATCGACCAAAACCAAATAGAAAAAAAATAAAAAAATTAAAGTGATAAAAAAATCGACTTAATTAATTTGACTTAATTTCAACATTTCAAAAATCAAATTAATTTATTTAATAAAAAAATTATCCAAACTAAATCACGGCTAATTCTACTAAAAATAATTAAATTTCAGCATTTGACAAATAATCTAATTAATACGAAAAATAATAAAATTACAAAAAGAAACGGAAAAGAAGAAGAAGATATGGAATTGAAGAAAAATAATAAAGAAATGCAGCCTTTTAGCTTTTTTTTTAGTGGGACCCAATTTCCACCTGGCAAAATAAAGTGATTTTACTTTCGAGGGTAATTTAGGTACACAAAATAAATGAATTTACCTAAATATCCTTAACTTTTCACCAAAATTATGAAAATACTTGATTTTTGTTGCTCATGTCATTTCCTGCCAAAAATCTATCTTTGCCAATTATATTTTCCGTATTTTATATATCCAAATGATGGACATCTTTCACTAACTTTTTCTGGTCAATGAAAAATAAAGAATCATCGTGAAATTGACAACATTTATTTTATTTTATTTTTATGATTATTGGAGAAGGAATGAGATGCTTCTAGTGAATGGACAGAACTAGTCCACATACAGATGCTAACATATCAAATGAAAGTTTTCAGCTAAATACGAGACAGATCGATATGATATAGTCTAATCTATCTCTTTTAACTTTCCAGGTCCCTTTCTTTTTGGGATAAAGATCTGAAAAATATTTCAATTTTGGTCGAATTTACTGTTGCGTTACTAAACTTTCATAAGGACCTATTACCTCTCTAAACTATTTAATACTATCTTTTTTACCCCTTGAACTATTTAATAGTGTATTTTAAAGGTATATATGTGTTCACGTGGATACGTTACTATTTATAATTTTGCATTATTTTTTATGTCCACGTGAGCAAATATATATATTTAAAATATGGTATTAAATAGTTTCGGGAGGTAATAGGTTCTCATGAAAGTTTAGTATCGCAACCGCAAATCCGACCAAAGTTAGAATATTTTTCAAACCCTTATCCCTTTCTTTTTAGTGCAAATGCGTTTCTCCTCTTCGCATTCTTTCATCTTATCTATTACAGAGGCAACTCCAATTTTGTCTAGTATTACCTGGTTTTTAATCTTATCTCTCATAGTATGCTTATATATCTATCTACAACCGTTTCGTCTTTGTGATCTTCATCTCTCGTTGTCTGCTATCATATACAATAAAGTAGATTTAACCCTCACTCTATAAAATTTACTTTTTGGTGACATATTTTTACTACACAACACTGCGGACTTAAGCCTCTATTTCATTTATCCGCTTCAAATACAATATGTAACAGTATTGTCAATCTCTCCATTACCTTAAATTATAGACTCTAAATACTTGAAATCCCATCGAATCCTAAAACACACAACACCAAAATTACGCAAAAATACCAAAAAAAAAACAATAAAAAACACAACAACAGAAATTATATATACCTCAAAAACTTGCATGAAACTCCATTAAGTAAATAAACAATAACAAAAAACTATAAAATTTGAACCTCTAAATGTTAGTTTCCTTTTTCTATTGTTCCCGTCAAATAACAGACAATATTCCATAAATGTGTGACGGAGGCAAAAAATATCAACTTTTTGACAAAAGTGCATATACTTAAAGGTACTAATTTGAACTATCTTCAAACATAAGGGACCATTTTTATCATTTTCTCAAGAATACAAGGGCCAAATTAAAATTTCTCCAAACTTTTGTCCACCAGAAAATTCAATCGCCTACCACTGAAACCGAAAAAGAAAAAAAGCTTCAATTTTCAGGCGATTATGGCGATAAGCCTACCATGGCATCCCTTAAACCCTACTAAAACCCTACGTTTTGCTAACCGAACAGCAAAGGTAAACCTCCCTATTCGGCAAGTTACTTATGTACATGCTTTCAGGCGGAGTGATTTTGATGGATTCGCTAAACGAGTTAGATCCGGTGAAGCATGGAAAGAGGTGTGGAGGAATGCCAACGATGGTTTTGAACAGTTTTTATATGAAGCGAAGAAGACTGCGGAACGTGTTGATAGGAGATATGATGTTTCAAGGAAAGTATCGGATGTTGCACAGTCTGCTGCTGACCGTGCTAGAGAAATTGACCGTGAATTTGAGATTACTCGGAAGTGGCGTACTTTTTCTCTTGATTTTAGATCAAATTTGCCTAGGGTTTGTTTGCTTATCCTATTTCTCATTTATATTTACTAATAATAAGTTTAGTTTGATTCTATTGTATGCCGGTAATAGTACTTTCTTTGTGTGCTCAATTTGATTAATCTTCGAAGCTAAATTGAATTAGATTGTTATGATATTATTGTTGTGATAGTACTCCCTCTATGCTCAATTTGACTAATATTTGAAGCTTAAATTGGATTAGATTGGTATGATATTAACTCAAGGAATGACACTTGCGTCCAACGTCGGTTAAATGGGTGGGGAGCTGACGTGGGGATTATATAGCCTTAGGCTCTTTCAATAACTAGCTTTGGTGTGTGGTTCTCCTGTGGTTGTATTAATGGTGTCAGAGTCACCACGCACAGCTGCCGAGTGTGGTGGTTTGTTATAATATTATTGCAAGGAATGGGACTTTGAGTTCCTCATTGGTTAAATGAGGAGCTGACGTGGAGCTTATATTGCCTTAGGTTCTCTCAATAGCTAGCTTTTGGGGCGTGGTTCTCTTGAGGTTGTATTAATGGTGTTCGAGTCACCTACCACCCTCCGGGACCATCGTGTCTTGGATGGTGATGCCGGTATGGTAGTGTTCGGCTGGGGCTAACAATGTATAGCGCGCAGGCGTCGAGCGTGATGGTTTGTTATGAGATTATCCCAAGGCAGTTAAATGGGGAACTGATGTGGCGGGGCTTATATGTCCTTAGGTTCTCCCACCTCAATAGCTAGCTTTTGGGGTGTGGTTCTCCTAAGGTTGTATCAAGATCAACTCCATTTTTTACAATGAAAATCTAGATACTAAAAAAACTATACGAAAATTACAACATGTAGCGCCTTTTCTCATGTCAATTTGATGAAAAAATACATTTAAAAATGTTGGTCAAATTCAAATTGTTTGACTCTTGAGTCTCGAGAAGCGAAACGTTACAACTAATTTGGGACGGAAGGAGTAATAAATAGAATATTCTGCAAGGATGAGATGCACAAATCCATAAATGGTCTAGAAGGTTATTTTTTTTGGTAAGGACGCATCTATTATTAGGGTTTGTTTGGGGTAAGACATAAGAATCATGGGATAAAATGTGGGATTATTTTATCCCACATTTGGTTTGTGGGTGAAGGGATAACAATCCCATGGAATGCACTAAAATGGTGGATTGGCTATCCCAGCTATCCCATATAGAAAGTGGGATATGCCAACTCATCCTTGTATAATCCTTCTGACATAGATCACCTTGAATTTCCCCAATTAATCGTGGACTTTTTCAAAAAGCTCTTAGTACTGAAACTACGGGATAGAGAGTAAAAGCTTTAGCTGGATTTTCCAACATGTTATAGTATAATATAGTACTAAAATCCTTCCAATTAGTTAATTGATTTAGTGCCATCAAGTATGTTCTGGATCTTTTACTTCCATGACGGACTCTTCATGCCAATCAGGTTTATGGTTTCAGTGATTAGTTAATTGATTCGTAAAGTTCATTATGGATTTTGGGTTTGATGCACTTGAGCCAAGGGTCTTTCGAAAACAACCTCTCTATCTCCACAAGGTAGTGATAAGATGTGCATACACTATACCCTCCCCATACCCTACTTAGTGGGATTTCACTAGGTATGTTGTTGTTGTATTATGGATTCTTATCCATTCCATGAGTTAGTTTCATGTGAATTAGGTCAACTCGTTTTTTCTATTTCGGCTAAAACGTATTCCACCATTAGTTAATTGATTTAAGTTGGTGTTTTCAAGTTTGTTATGGGATTCCTTTTGCTCCTGTCAGTGAGCGTCATGCTAAATTTTTTTTCCTGTTGCTGCTGCAGTATAGGAAGCAGTTGAATGATTTTATGGACACTCCGCTGGGAAGAAGTGCTGCTGTAAGTGTTATTTGCTTTTCGAAGACACATGCCATGTGAATTATAGCACTGTTCTTAAATACCTTAGATCACATGTCATTGATTTCTTATGACTTGTGAGAATTTAGATACATGTGCAAGTTGCGCTGGGGAAATTGATGAGCTGAATTTCATTTGTTCTATCCTCTATGAGGTGGAGAAGGATCATAGAAGTGTTCAGTATATGGGATTTGTTTACTTTTTCTTCTATGGACGTGAGAATAGGAACAACACTTCCTGTCATAGAAGTTTCATTTACTCTAGTAGTAAAATTGGTATAAAGCTCGATATTCTGATTTCATATAATGTAAGTTGTTCTCAATATGCTGTGGCTGCTTGATCATTGTAGTATATTTCAACCTTTTCATATACCCTTTGAATCATTGCAAATGCAGTTGCTAGTTCAGCGTACAGTTCTGAATGCCACAATTCTGTTGTAAAAGTCAGTAGAAAAATTGCTATGAGTTGGTATCTAATTGCATTTCAGTTCATACTAACTGGTCATACATCCTTCTCCAACTTTTCTATCTTGGGCTGTGGGTTATTGGCAGATATACTTCTAGAGATCTTATCATCATGAGCTTGGATATTTTCTATTCTATATTTTAAGGTAGTCATATGTATTTGAAGCTTGTAGGAGCTTTTTTTCAACATATCGTAATATCTCCGAAGTTACCTTGTTCTAAATCCAAGTCTTTTATCTTGCTCAAAATCTGAGTCTTATGTGTTGTTTGCAGACAATATTCTTTCTGTGGTTTGCTCTATCGGGTTGGCTGTTTCGAATTTTGATAATTGCAACATGGGTTCTACCATTTGCTGGACCTCTTCTTATTGGGGTTGTTGCCAACAATCTAGTCGTCAAGGTAACTTTATTTCTCAATACCCTTGTGCTTAGAAGTAATTATGTATGAATTGAACTGTTGTTTTGACTGAGTTTTATTAAGTAACATTACTGGTTGATCCAACTCCACAATTAATAATAAAAATAATTCAGGTTTTGGAGAAAGAGGCAGTGTAGTAAAATTTTAAATGGATCTTTGGCTTGGGCATTATTCTTTTGGTAGTTGCCTCTTAAGCTATTTGACGAGCTGATGTCATGACATGATAAGCTTATATTCGAAGTGTTATATAAGCCTGATATGATGTTTATGCCTTTTTGTGTGTGGGGTGGGCGGGTGTTGTATTATTACGTTGAGTCGAGCGTTTTGGCGGTTCAATCCCACAATTGATAAGGGGAAGAAAATGGGATGCTTTCTGTAACTTTAATCTAAAAATATGTAGAATGTACCAAAATACTCTTTAATCTTGTAGTGTTAAACATGTCACATGAAAAGTTGAATTAAAGAATTGCCATAAAAAAGGAAAGAGACATTCTTTTTGAAATGGACTATAAAAGAAAAATAAGACAAAAACTTTGAACGGAGGGAGTAATAAGTGTGTTACCACTTGCCATCATTAGACTGTATTTGTTCATTTTGAATGTTCTACAAGGGAAAAGGCTTATATAGCAATTAGCAGCAGAACACAACAAGTGGGATTTTCTTATAGGAGGAAGAAGTGCTAAGTTGTGGCTGCCTCCTACATCTTCCTCCACTACATACCAGTGTTGTGAAAAGCGTAAAACGCAAAAAAACTCTAAGGCCCATTGGGGTTTTAGCACAAACAAAACACGGGCTTTAGTGAAAAAAGGGGGTAATAGAGAAAAAAATACAAGTATTTATGTGTAGTCTTGAGACTATTAGGTATAATAAAAAATTCTCTAACAAATATATGGACAAACAAATTGAAAAAATTATGATAAAATGAAACATCAATTATTTAGTGTCGCCTCTTCAGGTTTACGTTCATTAGCAAGGGAAAGTATGCCATATAGCCTTGATGACGACACTGAAGCGCACAACATGTTTTGTGCCTCTCTTTAGGGCTTAAATGCACCTTCGATAACACTGTTACATACAGATAATTGGCACATTCTTGAGTCTTAATTCTATGCTTATGAGCTACATTGTGAGAAAATGCTGTGTTGCTACGATGACTAGTTTGCAGCTTTCAGCCCATTGTCACACGTCTTGTTTATCCGTGCAGGGTCAGTGCCCATCTTGTAGGAGGCAATTTATCGGAAACAAGAATTCAACGGTTCGCTGTGCCAACTGTGGAAATGTTGTGTGGCAGCCGAAAGGAGACGACTTCTTTTCTAGAGGCAGTCGAGGAGGTACCAGTCCTTCAAAATCCCAACCAGATATTATTGATGTTGAGTTTGAAGAAAAATAGGTATACACCGGAAAGCATGAATGTCATACGAAAGAGTAGAATATTGTATGATGACAGGTAAAACCCGAAGGCTATTCCCATCCCTGTCGCCGGTGATGCCAATCATCTGTCCTTTCTATGAACACAGAAACAGTAGAATGTTGTATAATGCTTTCATTTTATTTTTCACATTTTCTCCCCCCTTCAATGTATTTATTTTTTTGCTCTTCCTTGTTAGTGATTACAACTTTACTGGTTAGTTTGTGAAACTTTAATATACACATTTGGAATGGAAACTATATTAGCTGCATTCTACTAATGATGTATGATTTTGGAGAGTATCAACTCATTCTGTAATTCTGTTGATGAGAAAAAGTATAATGGGTTCAAATAAGTTACATATAATATCGACGAGAGGGAGTTGCTCGGATGGTAAGCACTCCTCACTTTCAACCCGAAGGTTGCGGTTCAAGTCACCAAGGGAGCAAAAGGGGTGGGAGCTCCTAGGGAGGGTAAAAAAAAAAAAAAAGTTACATATAATACCCTTGAATATGAGCTTAACTGACATTTATGTCTTTTGACTTTTTATGTGTACAAATAGACATTTAAATTTGTATAAAGTTAAACAAGTAAATATTTATGTCTTGTATTTTTTTTTTTTAAATCAAACTTCAAGAAACAATTGTAGCTAAACTTGAAATACTTTGCTGATGTTAGATATATTTTAAATAGCGGTCCAAAAAGTGGTTACTGATGAACTTCAGCCATAATTATAGCAAGGAAAAAAGGGCCAAATATTAAATACTACAACCCATATCTCCTGCAGCTGGCATGAACATTCAATACCTTTTCTGCTTTACCCTTAACTAGTGGTCTCAAGTTCGAGCCTCGAATATGAAGAAAATCTAGCTTGAAACGCCATTCTTGAATCGGCCCTGTAGTGCACGATTCAAATTTAGTAGGTAAAAAAAAGTTTATTCTTTTTTGATTTGTCAAAATAGACAAGTAAAAAGAAATAAGTAAAAAAAGAAAATTGAACAAGTAATTAGGGATAGAGAGAGTATTTACTTAAGATAGATGTAAGTAAAAAAACACGATTAAGTATTTTGAGACGGAAAAGTAGTACAGAGTGCTTATGGGTGTCAGTGTTTTCCATCCTTCAGTACATTGAGTCAGAAAATTTTCAGACATGCTCCAAAACCAAACCAATGAAATACTAACAATTATAATAAATTAGTACTAATAGTGACCAAGCTGTCATGCATGTCTTCAAAATATTGAATTATTATCATACTCCATTAATGTACCTACATTTGTGACAGGTAACTTTTTCAAGATTCCAAGATCATGACATTACTGATTATGTTGGTTGTGACTTACTATGTTGTAAGGACATACTTTCTGTGTACCCAATTACTCGTCTACTTTTAAAATAATATATTTATTAAAAAAATAATTATTGATATAACGAGTTTATCATTTTAACCCTATTAATTATGAAGTGAATGAATTAAAATTTAAGATTTTCAAAAAGTTTTACATTTTTCAAAGTAATTAATTGAGAGTATAATAGGTAAACAATTTTTATCTTTTCTTGATTTGTCAAAATGGACAAGTAATTAGGGACAACGATAAAAGAAAAAATGAACAAGTAATTAAGAACAAAGGAAGTATCTTGCTAGTATCTAGTACTCAGTACTCACACATTTGTTTGTCTTCTCTTGTTGAAATCATATTATGACAACATATACTGATTACTTGAAACAGATCATCAGTTTGTTCGTACCTCGGTTATTTCACCATTAGATACTTGTAACTTGTGCAGACCAGCTAATTCGTATCTCAACCATATGACCATAGGATACATGTTACTTGTACGGACAAGCTTGTCTTTATCTCAACCATTTCACCGTTAGATACATGAATACTTATACGAACCAGCTTGTTCGTACAAGATCCTCATCTATTTCATCATCGGATTACTTGTTACGACTGTCACTAGTACCTACAAGCTTGTTTGTATATCCTATACTATTTCACTATTCGATACATGTTACTTGTACGAATCAATTTATTTGTACCTCAACTATTTCACCACCTGAAATACATCATTTATGCATATCAAATTATCTATATCTTAACTAATTCACCGAAATATATATTACTTCTCATCAACATAAATTCCAAGGAAGTAGATGCTAATATTTTTTTATATATAATTTTCACTCACTTCATTCACCATTCCACCTTTGTGCAATAAAAGGCTAAATGATTGAACATAAACAACAGAGAAAATTAGTCAAAAGTGATTAATTAAATTAATGTTAGAGGAATTAGAATACTCTAAACTTCTTGTCCTATATACACAATTACACATACTTCATGAAAAGGACCACTAGAAACAGTGGTGCTTTATGGTTTTTCTGCAATTACTATTTCCAAGAATTGAATGGAGCCCCATAAATTAACACCAACCAGGTCCATCAAAATATATAATGAAAAAAATCTGCCTTTATAATTATGTTGTTGAGATTTTATAAATTTCTTATATTGTTCAGACTCTTTAAAACTATTAGTATGTGTCGGATTCTTTGAAACCTATTCATTCAATAAAATTTAACATGAGAGTGACAATATTTTTTAAAGAGTTCCACTCGTATGTTGCTCACACTCTTAAGAATACTATTAGTGTGTCAACCATTGAATCATTCTGAACTTATATATTTTTAGAGGATTTGATATGGATTTAATAATATTTTTGAAGATACAATGAGAAGGATGTAAAAGCATTTTTTTCAAGCATTCGACACATTTGTTGCTTCGACTCTTAAAAATATCATCGGATGTGTGTTGGACCATTTAAAATCTATGTTATTTTAAAAAAAACTGATATGAATGCAACAATATTTTTGAAGGGCTCAAACACGTATTGCAATACTTGTATAAGAGTAAAAGCGGCACAATGCACTAAACTCCCACTATATACAGACTTCGAGAAAAAACCGGACCACATAAGTTGTACCTAATATTTCTACAAGCTATTGTTTCCGCTGTGAGTATTCACCAAAAAAAAAAAGTGACCATCTCACTTTTGGATACATAAAGTGTCTTTGGATGCTGTTCTTTGTCAGCAAGCAAGAATCTGACTAATTCTGGGAGGCCCCATGAACTCTTAACATAATGATTTTAATCTTTACAACATCATGAACCAAGCACAAAAGTTTGACACTACAAAAAAGGTGATATTCTTGTTTTAAAGGGACTAAAAACGAAAGTAACACAAACAAATTGAAACGGGGGGAGTAACTCGTAAAGATCTCAAAGAATTGAAAGACAAATGACAATGAGTGGAAAATTTGTTCTTCATCAAGGGTCAAGCAAAATGCCTATTTTGTACTACAACTTAAAAACTTTTCCAGTGGAAAATGAGAACATTGCATAAAGTAGCAAACAAAAATATTGGACTACTGTACAATTCCCCTTGTGTTAGGTAACAACACAAAAGAGAACTCAAAATACCAAAAAACACAAGAGGTAAAAATTGCATTGTTGCCAATGCCTTTGTGTCCTCTTATCTTCATTGTTGTGTAGGCTCAATATCCTTAAGCAGTCCAACTACTTGATGCATACTTGGTCGTTTCGCGGGAACTTCAGCTGTGCATAGATAACCGATTTTCAAGGCATCTAGTATTTGTGTCTGTGATGCAGTTCCACGAATTTTTGGATCGATAACTCTTGATCCCTCGTTGTTCCTTACTAATCCTCTAACCCAACCAACCAAATTAGCATCATTGTGTTGTGGATAATCATCTTCAACTGGTTTTTTCCCGGTAATTAGCTCGAAAAGGATTACTCCAAATCCATACACATCTGACTTTGGTGTAGGATATTTAGGTGAGCTGCTCTCTGGATGAAGAAACTCTGGGGGAATGTATCCAGGTGAACCGCGAGTGATCTCATCCTCGGGTCCCGTGCCAAAAATTTTGGCCAATCCGAAATCGGATAGTCTAGGCTCCAAGTTCATATCAAGATAAACACTGCTAGCTTTGACATCTCTATGTATAATGGGAGGTGAACAACCATGGTGTAGAAATGCAAGTGCTCTAGCAGTGCCAAGCGCGATTTTGTGCCTAAATCTCCAAGTGGTTAACAATCCTTCAGAACCAACATTCTGAATACTGTTATTATCATCCTCCTCTTCCCACGTGTCCGTGCTCCAGTCTTCAGTAGTAGTTCGAATCCCGAGTGGCAAGTCATGAAGCAAGTTCTGCAAATTCCCATTCTCCATGTAATCATAAATGGCAATTCTTTGCTCACCTGCCAAGCAGTATCCTGTCAATGGAACAAGATTAGGATGTTTTATCCGGCCAAGATACTCGAGCTCTCTTGCAGCTTCATGGTCTGTCATAGTGGAACCATGAACAAGCACTTTCACTGCCACATGAATGCCACCTGGTAAAAAGCCTCTATAAACTGGACCAAACCTCCCTTCAGCTAACAATGTGCCTCGATCGAAATTAGAAGTTGCAGATAAGAGATCTGCAAATGTGAAATTCAACAGTGGCTTCTCGAAAATCACAACAGGCACTGAGTTTGCTTGCTTAACATCAGCAACCCAAGTTGTTGAATCAGTCTGGAATGAAAAAGGACCAGAAATAGTCTGTTCTTCCTTGTAAGAGTTCTGTTTAACCGCCCATATCGTGGTTTTCCTTCGACAACCAAATGCCAAGAACAGTAAACCAAGAAGCAGAAAGACCATAGAGAAAGTTAATGCCAAAGCAAGTTTAAGTCCTCTGTGTTTCGGAGCTTTCTTGTGGAATAGAGCTGGGTTGGCAGCAATAGGACATCCATTTGATGACCCGATAAAAGCCGAAAGGAGTGTTTTAGGGGAGAATTCAGTAGCACAAAGAGTTAGATTGTTGAAAGAAAAATTGAACCTTTCCATCCTTGGGAGTATCTCTACAAGTGGCAATGGGATATCACCAGTCAAATTGTTGTATGAAACATCAAGAACCAGGAGATTTCTATTGCTCAGCGGAGGAATGCGTTTACTAAGATGGTTTTTGGATATATCAAGGATTTTCAAGCGACTCAACGACGAGAGCTCTTGAGGAATTTGGCCAATCAAACTAGTTCCAGACAAATTCAGATACTCTAAGCTAGATAACATATCAGTTTGTGGAAATTCTTGATGTGAAAATCTATTATCTGCAAGATTAAGGTATACAAGATTTCGAGCATTCTTTAATTCTCTAATGATCCCTCCACTAAGGTGATTCTCAGATAAATCAAGATAAACCAAATGAGACCAATTGAAGCTGGAACTGAAGTTTACCTGAGAAATGTGACCATCAAACTGGTTTCTACTCAAATCAATCACTTCCAATGGCCCCTCAAAAAGACCAACAACAGAACCCTTAAACAGATTGCCTGAAATATTGATATGAGTGATTGAACCCATTCTTGAAAAATCTGAATCTTTACCAAGAATCTCATTTTCTGCAAGATTCAAGAACTTGAGCTTGTGAAATGTAGAACCAAAATCATTAGGAAAACCAGTGAGTCTGTTTTCTGAAAGATCAAGGGATTCCAAAGAATGACAGCCCATAATTCCAGAAGGGATTTCTGAATCAAACAAGTTTTTACTAAGATTAAGAGAATGCAAACTTGAAAGGGAGCTAATGGCATCTGGGATTTTCCCAGAGAAATTGTTGACAGAAAAGTCCATGATTTCAAGACCACCAAAATTGCCTATGTTACTTGAAAGGTCACCAGAGATATGGTTATGTGAGAGGTTAAGGTACTTTAGTGAACCTAAACTCCATATATCAGAAGGCAAACCAGTGAGTTTATTGTTGCTCAGATCCAAATACTTAAGCTTTGTGAGTTTACCAATGGTGTTATCAGGAATCACACCAGATAAACCAAAACTTTTAGCTGTCAAATTAACAACATTTTCATCCTTGGAATCACATCCCACCCCTTGCCAAGAACAAAAGTGAGCTGAAAAGTTGTGAACTTTAGTAACCCCCATCTTTTGAAGAAAATCAGACACAAAAAATCCATCAGTATTTGGCTGTTGGCAAAGCGAAGGCCTAAAGAACACAGTCAAAAGCAGAAAAAAACCAAGAATGCCTATTCCCATTTGTAGATAAGGCTTAAACTATAAAACTCAAGAGTGTAAAAGAAAGAAGCAAAACCCTCCAAACAACTCCAAAAATCTCCCTTTTTCAGAACTCCAACACCATTTTTACCACAACCCCACAAAGCCAAAAGTTCAAGAAGAGTACACTATTGACTAAGAAAGCATAAAAATCAAACCTTTCTTGTGAGAAAATGAGAATGATAAGACTTCAACTGTAAAACTCAGAGAGAAAAAGAAAGAAGCAAAAAAATCCCTCCAAACAACTCCAAAAACCTCCCTTTTTTCAGAACTTTAACACCATTTTTGACACATAAAAGTTGTTCTACTTTCCAAGAATCAGCAAAACAAACACTTTCAGCAGAACCCCACAAAACCAAAAGTTCAAGAAGTATACACAATTGGCTCAAAATGCATAAAAATCCAATCTTTCTTTAGAAAAATGAAAAACAGCAGCTCAGAAGATAATGGAATTTCAGAGGACAACTAAGATTTTTGGGGTTTCTGGAAGAAAGAATGAATAATGTGAACTTACCTTGTCTGACCTCTGCATGAAAAAGCCAACAAAGAAAACAAACACCAAAACATAAATGCTTTGTCTCTGTGTTTTCAACTAGACAAAAGAAAGTTCAAATCTTTTTTCATAAAAAATGAAAAAAAAACACAACCAGGAGAGCCTAATGAAGCTAGTAAAAATCAAGAAACTTTATGGTAAAAATTGACAGTTTATGTATTATGGTCAAATATTTGGGGGTTCATAAATGAGAAATTTTTGGGTTGGTGAAGTTTTGGAGTAAAGGTGTTGGATGAGAATTCAATGATTCTGCATTATGCTCATTCATTCATATCATCATTTTACTTCATAGCAAGTGGTAATACATACTTATGATCCTCTTGAGTCTTAAGTATTATTAATACTATATTCTAAAGAAAATAAAGTAATTACTTTTGGCTACTTTAAATCAATATTTATTTCATTGAAAATTTGTATGTAGTTACCTTATAGGTGATATGACTATTTATATATTCGAGAACATAGCGGACGTAGAGCTTATTATTATTTCGAAGAGGTAGAAAATATTGATTTTGAAACACTTTCGATTCAAGTGCAACAAAATTCAAATACAAATAAAAATTTCAATAAGACAACAAGATGCAATCATCAAACACAAAATTAAAAGATTTAAATTATACAAAAATATTATAGGTTATAGGAGAATTTTTTTTAATATCTACATGTTGAAAAATGTATATTATAATTTTGATCAAAATTCACATAATTTAATTTGGAATGGGGAGTATTTTTTTATACTATTTTTTATTATATAAAAAACTTTAAACTCTAAATTAAAATAGTAAACAATAGAAATCAAACTTTAAATAAACGGTCTTATCACTTTATGAACACTTTTGTCATAGAGTTAAAAAAATAAGAACAAAAGACTTTCTAATATTAAAAGATGAGTTTTACCTAAACTTATTTATGGCTATTTAACAAGGAGAGATTTTCAATATTTCTTTACTAATTTTGGTCTTATATTCTTTTTGACCTTTTTATTTTTATTTATTTTTTATTTTGTACTTCAAATTTTGGAAGATCTATAACGAGCAATAATTGTGGAAATTTTGATTATTATTATCTTTTTGTTTGGATATTTTAGTATTTGATGTAATTTAAACAATTCCGTGAATAATTGCTTAAATTTTGCTTCTTACGTACCCTTTAATAGTGGAGTAGCTTATTATAAAATTTATACTTTACTTCCAATAAAATAAAATAAATTATACTTTACTTTTTTATATTATATTTATAATTATATTTTATTTTGTTCAAACTATTCATTCATCTCAAATTATTTATCGCGATTTTTAGAAATAGACAATAATAATTATTTTGTTCTCGTTTTATTTTTAGTGATAATTGTTCTTAAACTACAAACATCTCACTAACATAAATATTTAATAAAAACATGTTATATTTGGGATATAAATGAGATTAAATTAGTCCAAATAACTTCTTCTAATTATTTTAAAAAAAGAAACTAAAAGAAACACGATAGATAATTTAATACTTTCTGAATAACATTATGAGTCATGGGATACGTGTGATATGCAAACAAACACAATGCTGATCAGTTCATCCAACTACATCACTAAATGCATCTTCATGTAATTTTCTTTTTATGTATTTTGTCATTTTATTCAAATATCTCTCAAAGGCCTATATGATTAAAATAATACAATTAATTTTCAGTTTATAAAATTACATAAAAATAATAAAGTTAGCCAATTTTATTGGATCGTCAACTTACCACTATAAGTAACTTTAAGATTTCGAATTTAAAATTAGTGGGTTCAATTGAAACAAGTAAATAAAATTGTAGTTTTACTGTAACCCTTTCATTATTTAGATTTGGAAGATCATATCACAAGATTGAGATGTAATTTTATTTTTAATACGGTGTTATTAATTACCTTTATTACAGAAAATAGTAGGAATTAGTTAAAGGTAATTTCTACTATTGATGACCAACACTACACCTAATTCAAACAAAAAAAATTGTTTAATATAATAACTCAAACTAAAATGGTTATATATATATATATATATCTAAATTTTATCCAAGAAAAGCAAATAAATCAATGAATTAAAATGATCTCCTTATTTGGTTCTTTAATCAAACTATAATGTAATTGATATCTAGTTACCATATATTTCCTAATAATTAATTACTTCTCCCACAAGTTTAATTAATCCCATGCAATTAGTAAATGAAATCATTGTCTTAATTTTCCTTTTCATTTTACTTCACATTTTCATTTAATCAATTAAGATATTCCTGTCTTTCCTTCCTGCAATAATCCAATTAAAAAAAATCTAGTGAAATGCATTATCAAACACAAATTTAACTTCATTTTAAAAAAAAAAGTTTAATCAAAATTTATGTCCAAATGCGTACGAAGAAAGAAAGTGAAATTTCATGAGGTATTTATTCGTCATTATTGTTTAACTTATATTTTGAAGCAACTTCAAACATGAGGTGTCAACTATGAATCTAAGTTCGAGCATTTTTATGTGAAGTTTAAGCAAAAATAATTAAATTTTAGTCATATATATAATTGATATGTAGTCATATATAACTAAAATTCAGATAAAATAACTTAATTCAGCCACATACCAGTCGTGATTGATATGATTCACAAAAATAATTGAAACTTTAATCATACTTAAACTTTAATCATATTAATTGCATATCTATAATCAATCCAAAGTAAATAGATTTATATGTTTTTTATGCACCATAAATATAACTCAAATAGTGATATTAAAATAGAGTATTTCATTCCGTGTTTGGTATTCATATTGGAATTTGATTAAATTCGGATTCGCATCGAAAAATTTAGGGGTTAAATCTCTCCCTAGCAAAGACGACTCTATATTCAGAGGGATTAGAACCTGAAACCTCTAATTAAAAATGAAGGAATACATATGGAGCTCGATTAAATTCAGACTCGCGCCGAAAAGTATAGGGGTTATATCTCTCCCGAACAAAGATGACTTTGTATCTAAGGAGATTCGAACCCGAGACCTTTAATTAGATATGAAGAAGTACCTACCACCCCACTAAGGAAACACATTAACTAATTAATTAAATTAAGAGAAGAAAACTAATAATTTAAACTCATAATTTGGCTGTTTTTGTACCCAACCCACTGACTATATATGATACTGTTTTGGTCTACAAAATATTCTCTGAATTTTGACTGACACATAAATAAAAACTACTTTTAATTCCTGTTTGTTTGAAAAATTTAGCTCATTAAATACTATAAAAAATATTAGTTGAGTGTAAAATGAATTAATATATCAATTGATGAATATTGAATTATACCTAAAACGCGTACTATATAGTATCTAATTATCTATAATATGATAATAACTTTTTTTGTGCCAACTGTTTTTTTTTGGAGGATTATTAGACAGATTATATTTGGAATATAACTACTGGAATAGGTTGCTGTCTAAATATTTTATGTAAAATAAAACGAAAAAAAAAAAGCAAGGAAATATAATATTGAATATCAAGTTGTCAAATTTATACCTTAATTTGGTCGGGAGCTAAGAGAGATTGGAAAGGTTTAAATAAGAGTGTGCCTAACAGACTTATTTTTTAAAAATAATAACAATGTACTTAGTGTAATTCCACAAATAAAATTTGAAAAGGATGGTTCGTACGTAATTTTATTCTTATCTTATGAGGGTAAATACTTTGTTTCCAATAAATTCTCCCGCTTGCTTTGCAACACGATCCTCATACAGAGTCACACTCAACTTAAGTAAGGCATAACAAAATTACTATAAAAAAGAATGTAATAGTAAAAAAATTGTGTTAAAAATAATGGAGAAATAATAATAATCATTATATAAATAACATAATTATAAAAAAAGAAAATAACAAGTAATTGACTTATTTTTTGTTATTCTATATAATTTAAGGTTCAACTAATAATTTAATTTGATGTGACGGATTTATCCTCATGTGAGTTTTTACAATTGAACAACAACCTAAGAACTAAAATTTATTATTATTTTTAATATAAAAAGAAACAGATCAAATCTTTATAGCAAGAACACAAAATACATTTTCTTCTATGTCGTTTTTTTTCTAATTATAAAATGAATGGTGGAAAAAGGCTTTTTTTTTCTTTTTTAAAAAAGACAATAAGGAGAAAATATGGGTGAGAATTGTACTTTTATTGACTTTAGTTCCAAAAGAAAATGTCCCCCAACTCTATGTAGGGTGCAGTTAGTGGCGTAGTGAGAAATTTTAATAAATAGATTTAAAATATAAAAAAATAAACACATAAAAAATTAACAAAATTTAATATTTACTATATAATAATAATAATTTTAATATTACATATTTAACTTATTAACAATGAGCTTCAGATTAAATCCCTTGTGCACCCTAACTCGATCCTCGGTGTGACTTAGTAGTCATGAAGTCAATGCAAACAATAGATGTTAAGTGTAGAGCTATAACTTTGCCTACAGTTCGATACAATTAATAGGTTTATCTCAACTTACACTTGTATTTTTTTTTAAATCACTTTATATATACAAATAACTTATCAAGAACTCAATAAGCTGTATTTCTAAAATTCTGAATTTATAAATTTAAAATTATAGCTTCGCTTCCGATCTTAATGAAGACAAACTATTGATTGATTTCCTCATATTCATATAAATTTTGATGAACAAAATTATTCGATATTTGTATTGGTCAGAAAAGTCTCCCCACTTTCCAAAATCTTCTTGATGTCCTCTTTTTTCACCTCAAATAGTAAACTTTGTGATAAGGACTTAGCCACATTGTGGGCTAAAAGGGGACCACTTATTATAAAAGTCATTAACTTTGTGGGCCAAATTACACAAAAGAGCAAATTTTGTGGTATATTTGTCACATCACTAAGTTAGGGATTGTGATTTGTAAGTAATGTTTGTTGTTCAAACATCATAGGTTTAGGTTAATATCAACATTTTTTGGACTTTATTTTGTTCTCTAATGTATTTAGTCTTTGATTTATTTGAGTTGTTTTGGACCCCACAAGCCTAATCATTCCACAAATGTCTTTTTTAAATCTTGACTATTGGTTTCATAATTGGTAGTTTAGTCCAATAAAAATGTCTTTTTTTAAAAAAATAATCAGTGGACATTAGTCACATTCTACAAATAAAAAAATAATTGTAGTATGAGGAGAGTTAAGAGTACTACTTACCTACGATTCTATTTAGTAATTTTTTTTATTAAAATTCAATTAATCAAGATGAGGCACATGAGGTCGATCCATGTTGATTCAACTCAATAATCAAGTATAACACACGTAATAAATTTAGCGATCGAAGTGATTTGAATTCACCATTTTCGTATAATTAAAATAAGTGCAATCATAAAAATTATGAAAGAAAAGAAGTTAGATCAAACTAGACCAACCCACTTAGAGAAATCAGACGGCTCGTAATCCTAAGCTCGAGTAGGTTTCACTATTTCAAAACATGATTCGATTAAATTGAGACCCATGTTGAGATTGAATCAACCGCATTAAACCTAACTTTATCAGGTTGATTTATTTCAATTTGACTCAACTATCAAGTATATATAACACACAACACATGTATAAATCACATCTATCAAATTTCACGATGAATTCTTTACTATAGATCTCTATTCAAAGAAAAAATCACTTCTATTTTACAAAGTAAAAATTCGTTCTCAGTCAATACTAACACCAAATCAGCAATAAATGAAAAAAAAATGTCTTACATATTTCGATTTCTTTCTTAACCATCAACAAATAATATGCATTCTCACTTAAAATTACTTGCTCAAATTATATTACTTGATAGAGAATATAAATATCGAGTGCGGATAAATATTTACGACCCCAGCCCCACCCCCCACCCTCTTCCAAAGGATGTGGGTGGGTGAATTTGATCAAATGTGAGCACGCCAATACCGACAAGGGAAAAACTAGTGGGGAGTTTAATGATTTGCATTGATTGAGGGGACGAGATGAGTAAAAAGAAATCAATCAACACCTTTTTAAAAAATTATTATTTGCTTTACTAGTCCCCACTAACATAAATAATTACAATTTCTATCTTTAATTATTAATTTATTTTTTTATTATATAGTTTCATTCATACATTATGTCACATGATATTGTTAGTGTAACGTATTCTTCACACCACCGCTTGTCTATTTCCTTTCCATGCAATTTTCATCAGTACCACTTTATTAATTAATTTTTTATTTGGTATTTGATACCCGTATTAGATTTGATTAATTAAAATGTTTATTAAAATTTTTATATAAGAG
The DNA here is from genome assembly GCF_019186545.1 of Solanum stenotomum. NCBI lineage: Eukaryota > Viridiplantae > Streptophyta > Magnoliopsida > Solanales > Solanaceae > Solanum > Solanum stenotomum. The sequence continues at coordinate 53,995,217 of NC_064290.1, forward strand.
ATGAACCACTCGCTAAAAAATAATAATTGTACATTAAATTCAAATTCGAGACTTGAAATTAAGAATAAAAAAGTGCAGTACACTCCACCAAGAACTTGTCAATACTAAGCAATTATTGTTATTTTTTGGTCTTCTATTCGGTATTTGGTATTCCTATATAGGTTTGACTTGAATTCGCGTCGAAAAATTTCAAATTGAGGTAACGCTTCTCAATAAAGATAATCATATATTTTGAATTCGAACACATGACTTCTAATTATGTATGAAGGAGTACACTCCATCACAACTTATTGGCCTGAAGATTTGTTCTTGTTATTGTTGTTGTTGTGGAGGGGGGGGGGGGGGTGGGGGGAGGGGGGTCCATTCGGTAGGAGTATCTAAATTTGAGTGTAAAGTGTTCCCAACAAAATAACTGTATACTCTAAGTTCGAACACAAGATCTATAATTAAAGATGAAAAGATATACTCCACCACAACTTATCGGTATAAAGTAATTATTTTATTTTATTTTAAATTTGATATTCAATATTCATGCTGAGATTTAATTAAATTAGAATTTGTGTTGAAAAATCTCACATAAAAAATAAAATACTTATAACAAAAACGATTTATAATCTGAACTTAAACCCAAAACATGAAGGAATCCACTCCATCACAACATGTTGGTATATATGAAGCAATTAATTTAGTTTGTAGGGTAATAATAATGTACCAACATATTATTTGCCATTACTTTTTGTACACTAACATTAAATAAGTTTCTGACTTATGATATACTGTCTGTTACTCCTATTAAGTATAGATATGTATATACTATTGTTAGTTGTTCTATGAAATAAATCTTGAAGTTATGTTTAGCAACTAAGAAAATTAATTTGGGCAATTAATGTTGTGATATGTCTCATAGCCTTATCCCTCAAAAATATAATAATAATTTAAAGAACAAATAAATAGATAAAATTGCAATTGAAATTTTCTGTATGAATTAAAAGAGAGAGAGTTATGTTTTAATTAGAGAATGACTTTTGGGATTCTAAAAGGGAAAATAGGAAAAGTTGAGGATATAAATTGACAAGGGTAAAGTCTTTGTTGTAAATGTTTTTTCATTAATAAAATATTTAATTGTAATAAATTAAGTACTATATTTTTATACTAAAATAAATAATTTAGATAAGAAAAGGCCAAAAATAGGAGAAAAAAAGATAAAAATAGAGGTCATAGAGAGATGTCACATCATCTTTACTATATTTCTTCTCTCGATGCGCGAATGATATTAAAATATTATTTCTAAGTATTTTAGATTGAAATGTCTTGTTCTGACCTATTAAATTATATTATCTTTTAAAAAAATCAACTATGTGTTCTCAATATGATGCGGAAGAGAAAATTTTCAGTAAATTACGTCTTTGATTTTCATATGAATAGAGACAACGAATCATGTTTTAAATTATTAATATTGATTTTATTAGCTTATCACTTGATTTAATATATAATTGTCAAAAAAATTTCTTATTAATAAAAAACAAATCTATTTTATTATTCGCATTTCTTCAATTTAAAATTTATGGACAGTAATATATGTATGGTCTAGTTATGTCACGACCTGATTTCTCAAGTCATGATGACACCTACTATAACCCACCAGTAGGTAAGCCACCCCGTAACCCGGAACAACAAGTAGTGGGTCTGAGGGTAGAAACTAAACAAGAGTAGGCAAATAACAATATCAACAAGCGGAAGCAAACCAAAAACATATACACAAATAAAGATCCCTCCCAGAACCTGGAAGTCACTAGTACAGAGCTACTAACAAAATGAGNTTTTAAATTCGAATTCAAATATTATATTAATTTCTTTAAAAGAAAATCTTTTTATTACTCTTCTTAAATTCAAAGCTTAACATTATATACAATTATAGGAGTATATATAGGAGAGGTTAAGGAGTTAGAATTCAATTTCAACTCAATTTACTTTTAAATTCGAATTCAAATATTATATAAATTTTTCAAAAGAAGATCTTTTTATTACACTTCTTAAATTCATATTTTTTTCTTAGAAGTTAAATATTTGATATTAGTGAGTTTAAATTTTTGTATGTTCCCCCCTTCCCCCTCATATATCTCCATTTCTTTCTTCTTTCTCCTTTGTTCTTTTGTTATCTTTCAAAAAATTTAATTTATTAATCTACGTTTTCTTTTCCTCATTTATACTACTACTACTTACTAAGAGTTCTCCATAATACTAAATTTAAATATATTTTTTAATATCTGAAAATAATAAATTTATGAAATAGTAAGAATTCTAAAAGTAAGAGTTCATTTAGAACTCTTCTACTGTGGCATTTGTTTTTAAACTAATGGTTTTTTCTTTCTTTTAAAAAATCTAATGTATTTTTCAAATTCAAATGTATTTTTAATCTTTTAATTCAATCTTTTATTATAATAATTATTAGCTATGTTTTAAAATTGTCAAGTGGCTTTTCAATAGCTTGTCACTTGACTTAACCACATTGCAAGCTACTCTATATATATAGAGAGAGAGATTAATAAAAATGTCGATGACAACAAATGACAATGTAGTTTCTTAAAAGGTATAGATGAAGAACACATGGAGAATGATTTCTCCGTAGATCTTCCTCAAGCGTCAAAATTGATATGGATAAGTAGCTATTCATTTTTTCGGAGATCATTTTCGTCGTAGATCTAGCATAACTAGGATTTATATATATGGATGATTCTAGATTAACCATTTATTTCTATTCAGATGATGTTGAATAATGATGTTTGTGTTGTAAGGTGATCAAAATAATCGTTCGTTAATTATATTAATAATAGAATAGCGATAGATTATAAAAATTACTATTGATTATGAGTTATTTAGCGATGAAATTCATAGTAAATTTTGATTTTATAGATTTTGTGATATTCTCTATTCAGAAAATAAAAGGAAAATATTGATATAGCATAACAACCTATAGACTTAATTGACAATAAATAATTTATTTAAATTTTTTAGCAATTTATATATATATAAATAACCACATTTTTTTCCTCAAAGACTCATTGGGTCTAATTTTATTAGAATAAAAATGAAAGTACATGTGGGATAGCCAAAGTGCTTGAGCCCACTTCATAACACTTTTTTTTTAAAAAAAGTAAAAATTGGTATTTATTCATGTCTTTGCAAAATCAAGAAAATAGATTTACACCTCCTTACACCACTACGGGCAAAGCCCAATCCTAACTAGCCCATTACTAAAATAAGAAACAATCAACCAAAACTAGAAAAACAAATAAGACCCAGGTCCACCCGATCCAGATATGAATATATATACATCCAGATCTTCTCAAATAGCTCATCGACCTCCACCCTGAAGTCTCAAGATAGGGTTTCCCAATTTGATCTCTTCATTCTTCTTTGTCCCTTCGCCGCTTTCTCCTCCTCTTCCCTTGATTTCATAATTTCATTTCCTCACCTGAGAATGTTGCTTCCTGTGACTAATCCATCTCTCCGTCTTCTCTGGCTATAAATTATCAACGTGATACTGATATTCCTCCTGATTGCTAATAAATCAATTAACAAGAGTAAGTATTTTATTTTCTGAATTTGTCCTCCTTTTTTACTATTAACTTTATTGTTCTTTTTCAGTTGTGTTTCAGATTACATGAGTTGTGCTTGTTTTTTGTTGTTGGATCTTTTCTAAAGGAGGAGAGCCTCTTCATTTGGTAAGTTTTTTTCCTTATTTTTTTCCTCTGATATTTGCTCACTATCTTCCTGCAAGTGGTCATGCGACAGAGTGCACGGTTAGCTCTACTCTGCCGCCCTTTAAAAGTGTTGATGGCTTCCTCCAGGTTTAAAACTTTCATTCTTGACTCCAGATCCCCCATTTTGTCAAGTCCTTTTTGTTGGCTTAAACAACATAGGCTAGATATAATTTCTCTTTTTTTGTTGCCTTCAAGGCCTTTGTAAATTGCTCTAATTTTTTCAGTGATTTCCTCTCCCTCCTACACAGTTGCTTCAAATGAATTGAGTCACATTATTTAATATATTGATTGATGGGTTCATGAATAATAGACAATGTAAAAGTGTACTTTGCAATAGATGCTTAATTAAATATTATTTTTTTCCCCAAATGATAAAAGTTTAGCCTTCCAAGCCCACTTCAAACCACATAAATACTTAAACAAAATAAAATGAAAAGTGAAAGGACACAAAAGCAGTAAAAAGAAAAGTGAAAGAGAAACATCCAGATCTTCTCAGAGAGCTCATCGACCTCCACTCTGAAGTCTCAAATCCGCTCCTACTCTTCTTAAGCCTCAACATCACTCAAACGCTAATGACTATTTTTGAATTATCTTCGAGGAAAAGGTATGCTTCTGAACATGATCTATTGTTGTTTTGATTTTTTGATTTGATCAAAAAATTCTCAAGTTGTAGATCTATGGACCTTATCTCTTACTTTGAGTTGTTTTGTATCTTTTTAGCTTTTTTTCATCCAAATACTAGTTCAACTGGATTGAATCCAATCAAGGGATCAATACCACTATTTGTCCTTAAATTATTTTGTTGATTGTTGCAGTGTCTATTATAGAACTTGTGACAGATTCTGTCGATCTCATCTTCAAAAATAATCTGAGAAAAAGATTTTAACATTAAAAATTGAACAATACTCACTTTATAGAAGTACTTTTTTCTTGTCCTAAAAGAACCAGAACTTACTCTTTAATTGTTCATTTTCAAGAATCAATGGAAGATCCAATAATGGATGAATGGAATAGTTGATGGTTTCACTGCTTGGTGGTATTCTGCAACTAAGAAAAGTCCATTTTTTGAAATCGATTGTTTCGTCGAATGAAGGTCTAAAATTTAATGATGTTTTTATTAGTTTCTACTCCATTAAATGAGACTTTCAATGACCATTGAAGCATCCTTCAATTCCTTTTCCATCCGAATGTCACTGGCTATTAAAGTCTCTTTGATGGCGTAGAAACTAACCAAAACAACTTTCAATGTTAAAATATAATAGTAAATTTAATTTATTGCATATAAATAAAACTTTTCACCTATCTACATAGTAACTTTTGTGTAAAGTGGTGTCAGTTGACACCTTTCGAATACATGTGGTTCTGTCGTTGATGATGATGAATATTATTTGAATTTTACGTGCATGAGCTTTCGTGTAAGGTTTCAACATTCTTTATCGTGATTTTATGTACCACTCATTCATTATCCTACAAAGGGTTTCGTGAAGGTATTGTAAGAAAAAACGTTTGAAAGTGATATCAACATAATATTTATGGGCTAACACACACGAAAAACTTAGAAAATTAACTAATTCTTGTAAAAAAAAATCCCCAAAAAATATCGTAAAAATGGTAAGATTGTACGTACCATTCTCCCAACTCCCTATGGAAGGTTCCAAAGGGTTTTGCAATCTGGAAGTCATATCACCCCAATATTCACGTGTGTTATTCAAAAAACTAAGAAAATCACCTAATTCCTATAATTGGCTCATAAATGCTCAAAAATGTTGTAAAAATGGTGACACTATACTAACGCTCCCACAATTCCCTACCGAGGATTTCATAAAGGTTTTGCAATAAAATCGTATAAAAGTCATATCACCATTATATTCATGAGCTAACACGCACAAAAATTGAGAAAAATGGCTAATTTCTGTAAATTGTCCCCTAATGTCGCAAAAATGGTGAGACTAGAACTGCTCCCCAACTACCTACAGAGGGTTTCATGAAGGTTTTTTTAAAAAAATCATTTGAAATTCATCTCACCACAATATTCATGGGCTAAGACACATGAAAACCTAAGAAAATTGTCTAATTCATGTAAATTGCCCACAAAATGTCGTAAAAATGGTGAGATTGTATGTACCGCCCCCTCAACTTCTTATTGAGGATTTCGTAATGGTTTTACAAAAAAATTGTCCGACGGCCATATCACCAAGTATCCATGGGCTAATGCACCCGAAAAAACTAAGAAAATCGCCTTATTTCTGTAAATTGACTCCTAAATATCCAAAAATGTCGTATTAATGGTGAGACTGTGCGTACCGCTCCCCCAGCTTCATACGGAGGATTCCGTGAATATTTTGCAAAAAAATCGTGCAAAAATTATATTATCACAATATTCATGGACTAACAAATAAATAATGTGATTGAAAGAGTTCCAACTTTGATCCCTCTAAGTACACATGATTGAGGCCATACCTTTTACTACTATTTTAAACTTGAATTTTATGTTCTTGTTTAAATCTTCTTCCCTTTTCCAATCATTTTGTTCCTTCTGCCAAATAAAAGAGGTTGAATATTTTTTAAAAAAATCATTAAAGAGCATAATCTAGTGATAATAAAATGTGAAGAGAATCATGAGGCCGTCTTACATTAAATTTCAATGGAAGCTAAAAAAAATTACTCGATAATATCTTTGTGTTTGCGTAAACTTAGAGTTACTTTATCATGTGAAACAAGCTCGCTCTGATACCACACCTAAGAGAGATAGGGGTAAGTGACTAGTAGTAAAAAAAAAAACAATAATACAAGTTCTTCAACAATGTATTAAGTTAAAACTTACCATTTATGTTCTTCTTTAATATTAAAAAAAGGAAACACATGATTTTTTATTGGTCAAATAAAAGCGATTGAATATTAAATATTCTAAGTATCGATTATGGATTTAACCGAATTCAATATTTTATACATGAATATGTATATGCAAAAAATTTCAACAAAATATGGAGTGAATTTGGAAGGTGGATGCTTGAAGTTCCTTGTGATAATCTAAACGATTCATGAAATGAAATAGTCACCATATTCCTTCATGACGAATATCTCAACATGACCCTTATCATATTTTAAACGATTTATGAAAAGATATTTCTTTAAAACCCTAAACCAATTATAGAATTTTTACCTTTTTGGATCGAAGACATATGGAGATTAAAATATATTATATTATCATCGTCTTCATCATTATTAGCATTTTCCTTTTTGCTCCTTATCCTATAATCCTATAGTGAAGTCGCTTATGTAATATAATCTTATTGAGCGGATCGGATATCATAAGAAAATTTGATTACCTCCATTCTATGCCTTTAAAACTAGCAATTGTAACGAATTCAACACCACCTAATAAGAATTTTCCTAAGATATAAACATTTGTAATGTTATGTAATATACAATAATTTATATATACTTTTCTTCAACTCAGCTACTTATGCGTTTATTATCTTCTCAATTTCTGTGGTGATCAGCAGAGGGTTTAACAATGAATTCACAATAGATCATCAAAAAAATAATTAATTACAAGCTATTTAATGACAAGATTACTTTCTAATTAATTTAAGTTACAATTTTTTAAACACTACAATGTATTTATATTTTTTTTTGGAATTTTATATTGTCCGAGACAAAATGATAACGCGATGTGATGCCTTCCTATAGTAGTTGTTATATCTCTCTTTTATTTTATTATATATATTCTTTGATATGCTCAAGAGTCTTTCTAAAATAACTTCACCATACAAAGCACCCAAAATCTATAGCATACATGGTGAGCCAAATCAAGAAGATTTGACATAATGAAATCAACATTGCCAGTTTCAACGTGGTGCAATGAATAAGATGGTTCTTTCCTCAATCAGAATTGCCAGTTTCAAGCCCTAGGTATTAAAAAAAAAATTGTTTTAGGAATATTTCAAATGAGATAATGTTTCACTCATACATCCTCAACTTTTGTTTTTGCCCCTGTATTTTACTTGGAAAAAAAAGTTGAGGTTTTAGGAAAGAACAATTTTTAAAAAAATATTTCACCAGATCTAGAAATACAGAAATATCATTTATGGACAGAGAGAAAGTGAAACAAACATTTTCAAACACAAATGTCATTCATTTGATGAGTCATATGATCTAATGTCCACAAACATTACATCTTTCTCAAGACCTCACAAAGCCAAAACTGAGGCAAACCACTTGCTACAAAAAAGATACACATTACCTGCTCAAGCCTTCAATGGTAGGCTTAAAAATAAGCTTAGCAGCCAAAGCTAAAACTGGACCAAGCTGGGGATGCAGACCGTTACCATCTCAGTGACACTTGTGTGGAATTCATTGGGTTGTGTTCCTCGATAGGTCAAGTCAAAATATGTTTGCGCAGGTTCATTATAATATCCTGAAAGGCTGGTTTGCAGAGCTAGAACGCTCAAGCCTCGCTTTCTTAACCTTCATCTTTTTGCTTGCAATTTCTTGGAAAAGATTTGGTCCACCGAATTCAATTTTGGAGCTCCTAATCTTCCTCCTCTTACCTGTGTCATATTCCTCATCCCTAAAAATAAATGTTGTCAAAAGTTGTACTTGAAACATAACAACAAACAACAACATACTCAATGTAATCCCACAATGGGTCTAGGGAGGAGGGTAGGATGTACGGAGACCTAACCCCCCCAAAAGAATATCCACATCAAGAAAAAAGATCAAACAGCATTCTTAGAGCATACGTTTTATGATCTTTAAACACAAGAATGCCCATGATTGACAGAGAGACTCACCACTCATCCCCAATGTACCCAATGGTGACACAATTTCCGTTCTGTGCTTCTACACCATTCAAGGAACGAACTTCGACGTCATCCCAACGAGCAACTGTGAATCAAATAGGAAGCAGCTATGTTTCAGCTGACAAAGGCAATAATACAATCACAAAGGCACATGTAGTTGCAAATAAGTACTTACCGCTTGACTCCAACCCTCTGGTAAGCATATTCAACAGACCTTTCCGTGTTGCAACTACTTTAGTCTCTTTAGAATCGGTAGACTGTCTATTGTCAACACCTTGACTACCTACTGGTGCCAAGCTAGAACTTTTTTGTTGTTGTTTGTCATTTGCTAATACAGTGCCATTGTTCACAACTCTTGCATCATTAACTGTATTCCTCAGCAGATCCCCATTGTGTCCAGCAGTTTTCGGATCTACACTGGAAACTTTCTCATTGGAACCAAATTTTGACTTCTTTCTTTGAGAATGCATTGGAGAAGATATCAAAGTATGGGATAAGTTGGATGTAGATGGCCCAAGATCAGAATTACTCTCATCCACGGAACTGGGATTGCTACGCTTTCTCTTTCCAATTTTATGTTTCATTCGTTTGAATTTTTTCCTCCTATTCAATCCCAAAGCTGGATCTAAGATCATAAAACTGAGATGCATCTTGATGACACGACTCTTGAAAGACTTCTTTTTGGCTTTCAAGCATGCCTTGTCAATAGCTACCTTTTCTGTCGAGCTAGTCATAGTTGGTTGGCTCAGTACTCCGGACGATTCAGCACCTGCTTTTCTCTGTCCAACATCATTATTAACTTCAACAGCTGGACCACCTAAACTGCCATTGGAGATGTCTTTTACCTGAAAGGAAATTTATCAATAAACATAAGACAAAGAAAAAGCACTGCTTTTCCTAGTTTGGTTAGCTGTATCAGAAAAGCACTGCTTCTTTACCTAGTTTGGTTAGCAGTATCCAGGATCCAGCATGAAAGAAATAAGATACGACATAAGGAGGAGCATAGCACAATAATCAATAAGAAATATATATATATATATATATATTACCACTCGAGAGTTGGTGTCTGCCTTGCTGCATTCCACTTGTTTGACTTTGTTCAACAGTTTGTTAGGAGTACTTGGATCTTTGTCACTATTTACGCTGCTACAGTGAAATGGTTTTGCAGCAGAGCAAGTCAACTCTTTGATGGTTACATTGCCATTAGGTAGTGAGGTAGAGTCTCCGCATCTTGTTCCACCCTTGTTATCAAGTCTATGAGTTCCATTGGAGACTGGAACAGCAGGCTTAGCTTTAAGTAAGGATGTTCCATCATTTGTGTCTACAACAGAAGGGTCCTTTACACTGTCACCTGTTTCTTGTACTTTCGACAAATTTTCAGGCCGTATAGCCCCTCCGTGAGAAGAGAACCCACTAACTACTGCACCATTAACCTTTGGGGGTGCCAGATCCTTTGTTGAAGTTCCCTTTGAAACTTCGGCACTTAATGTCTCCCTTTGGTCTTTTGTACCAGATAAGGAATCCTCATTCTTCAAATGAAATCCATTTTGAGCAGTATCCTTAAATCTCTGGCTGTGATTAGAATATATTTTATTTCCTATGCCATTAGTAATCACATTATCATTGCGGGCAACATCTACCGACTTCTTAGGCACAGGAGATTTCTTATCCCGAACATAGAACAACATGTATGCCTTCTGCTCCAACACCTTTCTCTCACTCACTTGAACAACCTACAAGTACATAGAAGAGTAGAAATATTCAGAAGCTATTCTTACGACAGCCAAACTACACTACCATAAACCATTTGCTTAAGTTTTTTTTTAAGAAAATAATAATAATTCCCGAAACGCTGAAACATTTAAAAGCCAAACAATAGAAAGCAAAATGTATATACCTGATTGTCATCAAGGGAGTACCAATTTCCACTTGAAGTGCGAACAAAGCAATAATAATGACCAGAGTGGGTGCTCCAACCTGCATGAACCAGCACACCATAGAGTGTGTACTTCAATTCACCACTCTGCAAAATAAGAGGGAATCCCATGAGTTTCCAAAAATAGAGGAATTCAAGATATAAAGGAACTACCAAAAAAGTATCACAGAAGTATCAAAGCAGGATAATAGCAAGTAAAGCAAGCACCAGTATTGCATGTATTTGAGCCTATACGAATTGTTTCCACTATTTGTTATGTAAGGTTGATACATCATTGGTGAAGTCTAAAACTATCACACACAAGAATATCATCAGAATTGATGGAAAAAACATCTTCTCAACTACTTGACATGCAATGCAATGAATTTTCCAGAACATTCACGTCAATTCATCGTCCATTTTATAGGCTGCTAATTTTCTTATTTGGAGATTAGTCAAATCATAAAATAAGAGCAGGTTCACATGACAAATATTAGATGAAACAAGGTAAAGGAGTTCTCGACTGCGAGGAGGAAAACTATTCTTACATAGGTATCAGATACAAAATGTTTCAAGTCTAAAGTAGGCCCGTAGTGAATCTTTTTATCGATCTTTTGCCCAGGGACATGTGAACCAAATCGCTTCAAGTGGACGGTTAGAACATGAGGTGCCTGGTCAATTGTTAGCCGTTTAGTAGCCTTCACTTTCTGTTTGCACTGCTGACATTGGTACTGCTTCTGACCACCATCTAATAGCTCTCTGGCAGTAAAATGGTCAAGTGCTTTGAGTAGTGAATCTGCCCTTAAAATTTCTAGACTTAGATCTAGAAATGGATCAAACTTGTCGGAGCAAAATTTACACTGCATGCACTGCACCTGCAGATCATTTGGAAAGATGCAGATGGGCGAGGAGTCAAAGAACTGTTAGAAAAGTAACCAAGGAAATATCCCCCACCCCCACCCACACACAACGAAAAAACACTTCTCTTTTTTTTTTGGAGGGGAGGGAGATCAAGTCACAGCAAGTAAAAATTTTCTGAACCCCCAAAAGTTACTAGATCTACCACACTAACAGAAGAACAACTGAAATGCACCTGACTGCGAAGACGCCCACCAAATATCTTATGAACCAAACTTTTCTCATAAGCACTGGGGGATTCACTAGACACTCCTGAAGGTAAGCAACATTTATGCATCGACTCGAGCAGATTCACCATGTATTCATGTGCATCCTCCTGTCTAGCATTTCGAAAATTCCGTGATATGCCTAAACACATAATTAAGGATTAACCCTGATAGTCAAATGTCTAAAAGCCTTCAAATATGGAATAATAAGAAAAATAATAGGCATATTCTGAAGCAGTATACTTGGTGTAAATCTCAAGGATAGAGAAGCAAGAATTTTATTGTCAGCCTCTAAAAAATTTTTATCATACCCTTATTTAAACCCCCGGCTTGTTAGAGACGGAGGCATCGTTGCTGTTATCATCCCGTTATTAACTTTCTGACTAAACTAAACTTTGCATGGAAATAAAACAAAAATAAAAAATCAAGCCATCAGATTTTGAAAAATATTGGACATCAGACTTAAATGATAACTCAGCATATCCTAACAAAAATAAAAAGTTTACGAACATGACTGAAATTGCACTGCTCTTGTTGGGGAAAAAGGACACTAAGAACAAGTGAGGAAGGGGTAAATCAATCATCGGAAGAATAGAGAATAATAACCAGAGAAACAACTTTAAATTGTAGATTAATAGCAGAAGTCACAGATTCAAAATAAATTAATAAACTACAGGGAATAGGAAGGATACATCTTAAGTTTGACACAAGATCCTTGGGCGCCAGTATTTTCCCAGTTGCCTGCAAAGCACGACTCACGTGTTTTTGGATGGCGCATAAAGCACAAAAACCAGCCATACGACCTTCAATAAAACAATAAAACACAAGTTAACAAACATATATGCTCTGACAAAATTAAGGATTCAAGTCCAGAACCGACATAATATCTATATGCAGAAACCAAAACCCAAGTTTAGTTTATGTGGACAGCTCATACAGTCCACTCAAATATTCATTTCAAAAAGACCAAAGAAGTTCATATCCTTTTTATGAATTTAGATGGACAGACTTAGCATGAACATGTTTATAAGCGTGCAATATAGTTGAAAGACAAACACATAAATGTTATTCCACGTAAGCTGAGGCTCTATGCATCTCCAAAGGTACATTCGTATTAAATTATTTAACAGCTCCACTCCTACTATAGCTTAAACTTCTTTTCATGCAGTACACCATTAAACTTTGTATATTATCCAGTTTCTATCAAATTTTACAGTACGGGTCAGAACGGTAGGGTAAGACATTTTTTAACAAATCCAATTTGACTTGTTTTGAGTGCATTTGGTACCATTTATTCTGGTGAAAGAGAAATCTCTGAAGCAGTAAATACTAAATAATATAATGACATTTATCAATTCAAATCCGATTGATTTCAGCAATTGGTTCAAAGATCTAAGAAGAGGTCCAGACAGCACATTAGCAGTTTACCTGCAAACTTCTTCCGGTTAAGGTAGGTGAAATGCTGGAATACAAATTAATGTAACCACCTCCTCTAAGGAGGTCAGAAGATTTTAAGATTGCTGAAAACAAACATGCATACGCAGGAGAGAGAGACTCACAGGAACTTTGATGTTTCCCACTTTCCAAGTATGCTGCTAATGGCTCAGTGTATGTCAGACACTGTAATACTGAATTGAGGAAGCAGGTATTCCCAAGATTTTGCAAGCCAGCTCCCTGTAACAACAACAACCGGTCCCATAATTAAGCAATGTGGAGACTTCCATAAAATACAATTGGTCTCCAAGCGTAAATAAAATGGTCTTAGCAGGCCTCGTTGATTCATCTGATAATTCTTGTCCAACAATATTCTTGAACTCAAACGTTAAACGAGAACAAGGTAAAGCATAAAGTAGTTCAATTTGCCCACAATAGATCAAGATCAAATTCCATAACCCACTAAAGAGCATCACTCATCAGAGGACCAAGAGGAAGAAACTATAAGTTCCGCGCATTCCAGCAGCTACAATCTCAGAGCTACTTGAAATAGAAAAAGTACATGACTTAACATCACATCAATTAGTTCATAATATTAGGACACACATCTACTAATTTTTATGGTAAAAAGCACTCTACAAGGAAAGAGTGCCTCAATTTAAGGAAAAGAAGACAACAGAAAAGATACACACTAGTTTGGGGTTCACAGATGCAGTCTAGTGCAGATTTGATTGTGACATTGTACGACCAAAAGTTATCTCCAATAACATGCAACAGGATAATGGGCCTCCAATCAAAACCTTTAAAAGAACGGTAGAGCAGCACAAGATACATATAAACTCTTTTCATCCCTTGCCCACTTCGTGAGGGACAAGACCCCTTACACCGGAATTTCTTTTGGGTTAAAACATGTAGACTTTAATGTAAACCAAAAATTGCCAGAATAAGCTTACCAAAAGTTGATTATCATAAAATATGATTGCTGTGGTATCCTACCTAAAAGATTTAAGGCAACCCACAAGCTTTATAAACCATTTTACATCCGTAGACAACTATACAGCCTACACAAAAATACACACCTCTATTAGAAGGAACAGATTAATGTAAGTGGGGATTCACTTCTCTGACAAACAGATAATAGTGGTATTGTACCGTTACATAAAGGTATAAGATTCTTTCAGAGGGGGAGACAGATTGTCCGTCAGCTCCTTGCAAAATTAAACAAGGAAGCTCTTAGCTTGCTTGTATATAAGTTTTGAACATAGCAACCCCTTCACGCCACATGATTACCTTACGTTTTCATGGGAAAATAGAAAAATGTGACCTAAAAGCATACATAATCATGATTCGAGCAATATAATCAACCCAAAGGGCAAGGGTAGGAAATAGGGCTAGGAGAATTTGAAAAGCATTATGGCATTACAATTTCCAAGGCTTAGCTCAGAACCCAATAACTCGTCGTATTTGTTTTGGTAAGTGTTGGATAACAAGTTGTCTTTTGGGACTTCTAAAGCTTTGAAAATGATGTTTACCAGACAATCATCTGACAGAACCCTATATTCTACTGAAGGTTACGCATAGAAAGGTGACTTTGTAAACGTTCTGAGCCATAATGGATGGAAGGCATTGAAGAATGGAGAAAACATCAATACTTTTCCAGCCAAGCACACAAAAAATGTCATCATAGAATAACCTTTTCATTTAGGTGATCAATTCAGACTTAGCCAAAGATATGGCACAATAGAAGAAAAAGATCCATATAGCTGATTATCTACGAATTGGGATAATGAGTTATATTTAACTCAATATCTGGTATAATCACAACATGAGTTGAGCTTAAATGGAGAAGTGAGAATCTATATAGCTGACTTGGGACTGAGGAGCACTTGTGGTTGTGTTGATAGAATCACCTTTCTGACCTCCATCTCAACCCTTTTATATAAAAGATATTCTTCCTAGTATAAAGGAGCTAACAGACTATACATGCAACCACGTGCAAATTAAGTGAAAATAGTCATGTCAAAGTACTTGAATACTAGTAGTGAAATGAAAACAAATATAACACAGAGAAAAAGAGGAAAAAAGAAGAGAAGAACAAATCCCTTTTGAAAACCAACTCAACAATAAATTACCAAAAAAGTAGGGAAGATAAAATCAAATTGCCCCAGAACTATCTGAAATTGAGAAACTTCGCCCTCCGTTGGACTTTTGGGCTAATACTATCATCGACATCAGGAAAAAGCCTCATTTTGCCCATGACCCCGGACGGAGCTCCAATATAAAGGTAATTTTAAACCATAGTTGAGAGTTCCGCGTTAAATCTGGACTTTCTTATCTCGTAGAATTTGGACACATAGAGTCCACCCATTTCATACACAAGTCTGTTATTTGCTCATTGCAAGGATACAGATGGACCAAAAAGTGTAACAGAGAGCACAATTTAGCGACTTAAGGGCAATTTGACAAGCAAATTCATAGGACTACTAATGATGCTAAACATACTCAGAGCTATTAGAATCAGAAATGGGAAAAAGGAAGAGGCTTTGAAAGCTAAACATCAAAATAAAATTCAGAATACCCAAAAATTGAGCTCAAAAGCAGTATCAAATATAAACAAAACCCAAATATCAAACGCAAAGAAATTCTAAACTATCCATAGTTAGCTAGGCAAATATAGCAAAGGGAAGACAAAAGCTTCACTTGACATAAATAATAGATGCAAGAACATATAAATTTATCAGCTAAAAAATTCCAAAAAAGGCACAGAACCCCTTTAGAGAAACTCACAATTCTCATAATCTTTCTGAAAGCAATTCCAAAGCTCACTTCCGGATCCATCCCATTACTTTCCATCACCACATCACCGCCACCCTTTTTCCCGGCGACGAGTGACCCATTTTCTTTACGGGTCTCCGAACTCGGGTTCAGTGTTTCCAGCTGAAACCCAGCATTGTTTTTCCCACTGATAAACCCATTAAACGGTTTCTTCGCCAAATGAAACTCAATCTTCCTATGAAACAACGACGACGATGTATCCAAACCCGGATCCGACCCAATTAACCCAGATAATTCTTGACCTAAATTTTCCTCCATTCTATCCATTGTAGCTTCACCCATTAAACCCCTCTTCTACTTTCCACATAAAAGTATCAAAGAATACTGGGTATTTTTGCCTGTTTTCCTCTATTTTCACTCGTTTGTTAGCATAAATAAATATATGAAACGAATTGGGTTTTTCACCAGAAATTCACTGAACAATTGTGAAAAAATGAAAAGGGGTTTGAGTATTTCGGCTCTTAGAGAAAGAGACGAGCTAAAAGAGAAGCTTTAAAACCCTACTAGGTAAAACAGATATAGTAAGGTGTTACGCTGTTCCGCGATACATTAGATAGGTTTAGTAATTGGTTATAGGAATTTGACAAATGTACTTATAGGGGTACCTTTGTCATTTGAAAAATATATTTTTTTTTGTGGTTTTTGTGAGGTTGAAGAAGTCAATTGTAATATGATTAGTGGTAGAAATTGAACGTTAGAAAAATTATGAAAATTTTAATGTTTTTTTTTATTCGGTGTTCGGAGCCCACATTGGAGTCCCGATTAAATTCAAATCGCGCACTGCAGGATCCATTCGGGGGTGGCGTTCCAAATAGGATTTTCTTCATACTCAAGGCTCGAACCCGAGACCTCTGGTTAATGGTGAAATATTCTCATCAGTACACCACAACCCATGTTAGTGGAAATTTTAATGTTAAAATCACTACATTATTTATCTTACCTATCATTAAATTTTGAAAGAAATTTGTTATGGTTTTAAGGTAAGGGGGGAAAAGGATTAAAGGGAATTTGGATTTTAGTCTTGGCGAGACGTGAAAATTGTAATTATTCAAATGAGAGGATATATGTATATTTAAGTCATGGATATGGAAAAATAAAATGTATAACAATATTTACATTGAGTCAAGCTTTTATGTATTTGTGTAAAGTAAGAATTTAGTATATTGCGCGTTATTAGTTATATTAAATTTCAAATGAAATTGATTTTCTTAACTGTTTTTTTTTTCCTGATATATGAAGATAGGAGAACAATTAGTTATAGGTTAAATGTATTGAGCTACTGTAGTGTTACGATGGTCATGTGAACACTATTCTCCGAAAAAGTTACTTTATAATTATATATATAACGTTTTGAAAATCCGTAAACACAATAAAAAGTAGTAGCTCAATTAGTTACAGCTTCGGGATAGAGCTACTATGGTGTTAGAACGGTCATACGAACACTATTCTATAGAAAAAAATACTATATAATTATATATATAGTATTTTAAAAATCCGTAAACACAATAAAAAATAGTAGCTCGATAGTTAGTTAAGAATATGCATAAATTTCCTCGATGCAAGATGCCTATGCTCCATCGTCCACAGAAAGTTATATTATTTTGTAGCCTTCCAATTTTTGCTTTAAAACTTGGTCTAGCTAGGTCTGATTAGCAATTGAAATCAAATGGATCTTGCTTTGAAATTGGGCCTAAGGTTTTGAAATTAAAATGGACCAAAAACGTAAATTCATCCTTAAAAATCATATTTTGTTTTATTAAGAAAACTATTTTTAGTTAAAAATTATAATTTAGTTAAATATTATCTAGCTTGATTATTATTTTTTAGGTGCACTCAATCATCAGAAAAAAATTACTTATTATCCAAAATTTAAATACTATTTATAAAATTTTTGACTATATCATTGAATATAACCATGAAGATGATGCATGGAACCTAAAAGTGGATTATCTTTATGATAAGTTGGCATTTATGGTCAATTTTTGGAACTACTAGATGAGTGTTGTCCGTGCTATGCACGGGCCCAACGTTTAAAATTTTATCATAATTTTACTTCTGTTTGATATCTGGGGTCCATCAGTGTTCCAAGAGAGTAGAAGGGGTTGCAATACACAAAATTCAACAATACCAAAACAATTCACATTACTCTTGAAGCTAGCCATAGCTACACAATAATAGGAATAAACTAAAAATAACAATCAAAACATCGAAAACTCAAACTTTATCTGGGATTCAGTGATTTTCCCCAATAGAGTAAAAGGGGTTTGCAACAAAACACAAAATTATACAGTAGCAAGACAATACATTTCACCAAGATTCCTTAACCAAGATGAAAATCCCCTTCAATACTAAAATGTCAGTTTGGAATTAGTTCCATACATACGAATACATGTTAGCCATAAAACATTGTGGCTACTTTCCATGTACATTTCGATTTCAAACAATAGCGTATTTATAATGGATAAACACATTATAGCTGCCAAATTTGTTCATTATATATTCAGTGAGATACTTACATAGTTTAACATTTTCTTATGTGGGAGTGCTAATTACATACATTTACATAGCATTTTAAATTAGACAAAAATAGATGCATCTTTCATGCTTGGATTTTCTGGATCATCTTTGATCAAAATCTCCTGTTACATTAAAATTGAGGGATTAGATGTCACAGAATCACATAATTTATACAACATAGAATGAGCATGATGAGAAATAGTGAAAGAAAAAAACAAAGCCAAATGTTTAGAACTTAAAGCATGAATTACAAATGTATGAAATGAGATCTAAGTTAAAGATTAATATTATTATAGTAAAAGATTGGGAAAAAACAGTTAAGAAAGCATAGTGACAATATGGCCAAACAAACTGGAACAAAGCTCAATAGGCTTAAAAAATGACACTACTCATCCAAGATTTTAACCCATACAGGCGAAGAAAATCTTGGTAATTCATAAGATACAACTCAAACTATATTATATATAAGACTAAAGGAGCATTATTCATAAAGAAATTGATTCAAAATTGTGACGGTAATGTCAAAGGATTAATCAATCTGGACAAAAAATTATGAATTATTTTTTAATTTAGTTTAAACTTGTGTTGGAGAAATTTAGTTCAAGAGATTCACATGTAGATCTTGAGCAGATACTATATGGACATATGATCGCGACTATAAGAATCTCAAGTATCGATCAATCATGAAGAGGTAGAAACCGAGTAACTGAACCAAAATTTTAACTCATATAGACAAAGAAAATATAGTATGATGCAAAAATAAAATCTGATGAAAAATTATAAGAATTTGTAAAGTTTATATAGCATAAAGCTTTCCCAAGCTTTGCATATAGTATATAGGATTATTCTCATCATCTTTTTCTAGATAGATAATGTGAAATCATGGACTAAACATTAATCAAGGATAATCAAAGTTTTTCTATGGTTGAAAATATAGATATAAGAGGATTAATTATATCTTGTTAGTTTTAATTTAGACAAATTTGCAGAAGAAATATAAATTAAAATAGGCAAATAGTTTTACCAAATAGGTTTAATTTCACAAGTTTTTAATTACTAACTGTTATTTCGTATTGTAGTTTTTGAATCTATCAGTTTAAGGTGGTTATTCCAACAAGATCAATAGAGGAAAGTTACATCATCTTTTAGGAGCTAAAAATGAACACTATAGTCTTTAGTCATAACAATAATTATAACAACAGAAAGAATATATTTTTATTTAAGTTGATAAATGGAGTACCTGTAAAAAGATAAACTTTTAACTAACCTGCTATTATAGGAGAAAATATTTTCAATTTCCGCAAAAGAACAGGAACATAAGGCATCCACATAGCAACATCAAAAGCTTGCAAAACACGACATACAGTGGCAGCATCAAAAGAGTGCAAAAAATGACTGTTTCGAGAATCACAACAAAAGTGTTCCAACTGCAATTCAAAACAATCAAAGATAATGTGTCTAGACACTGAATTGAATTAAAGAAAATAAATACAAAGAGAAGTAAATCCTATTTATATTAGTCAATTGGAAAGATAAACTTTTAAACAATGTACAAAATAATTCAAATACCTTTTAATTCTTTTTCATGGGAGGATTTTTCATTGCCATGCTTGGATATTCTTTTTCCCCTGAACTAAGATGTTCAATTGTGCGCTTTTTCGCATCTGTAATATTGACTGTCGTAGATGCCATTGATTTATGAATCACATCTTGTTTCTCCAGGTAAGACAAAATGGATAATTTCTGCGTTGCATCCAATTTTTTTGTGAATAGCCTTTTTATTTGACTGTTAAATATCTTGCCGTTCAATTCATCTTCCACATTTTGGAGGGATAATGTTTCTTTCTGAAAAAATGGAAAAGAATGATTAATAATAACAAAATCATTAATATTTTATATATTATATATATAATAATAAGAATTAAAGCGAACAGACAAATCGAAAGAGATCCGATATTTTTACCATAAAAGAAGATGTTCAACAACAATATCATATGCAAGGGTCATGAATTTTCAAATTAAAAAAAAGTGGATGAGGAAAGAAAAGTGAATCACAAAAAAGATACTAAGTTTGTTTTTAAAGGAAAATCAATATCTCTATGTTTATGTATTTACATCTGAACTCAAATTCAATATTAAAGGTCTTTCAACTAATTAGAGCCACACATGTAGCAGTTCTAAAACGGTGACGCCTATTGTGGTAGGTGCGCATGACAGCTTAGGCATAAAGTTCTCAGCCAATGGCTAACTATGTAAGATGTTATAAAGAAAGTTAACTATAAACAGACAACAAAAAGTATAAGTTGGGTGATTCACGAGATATTTGTCTATTGAAGGTAAGTTTCCATTCCCTCATTATTTATAACATTCTATGCTATTTGATAAGGAACTGATGAGATATTGTTGGAAAGCGGTGAGCTGAAGTTCTACCTACTATAAAGGTCTTCACAACTTACATTATACAAAATGAATCTTTATTACAAATTTTCTTATGCTAGAATTCTAAGCCTATAGAGCTATAGT
Organism: Solanum stenotomum; assembly: GCF_019186545.1. Taxonomy (NCBI): domain Eukaryota; kingdom Viridiplantae; phylum Streptophyta; class Magnoliopsida; order Solanales; family Solanaceae; genus Solanum; species Solanum stenotomum. The sequence continues at coordinate 54,016,134 of NC_064290.1, forward strand.
ATCCTTTTCAAGTTAAGGAAGTTATATGTTCACTTAGTTGAAACTCTTAAAAGTTAGATATTATATTTTTCACATAATTAAAGAAAGTAATTGGCCATAATTTAATTACATATATACATATATGATTAGTAATCTAAAAATAAGTTATTGATAATTACATATCTTCACACGCAAGATAAGATTATAGCCTACTTTATAATGTAGGGTAGATATTTTTAGGATTACTACTTGCGATGTTATTATGTGCATTCAATTTAGACAGTAGTGAGTTAGAACATTTCATCGTAGATTCCTTTAACTGTTACAAGCCAGCAGTAGAATTTATAAGAAAATACAAAATCAGAACAGGTTTTTTGTGATTATTTGGTGAGCAAAAAGTAATATGTACCTTGACGAAGCAAATTTCATAAATTTCTTCTGAAGTGAGGTGCAACATTTTCTCTGCAATTTCATCCGAAATAATAGCTGTTGCAAAACCGCTGTTGTCCTTAATAGTAACTTCAAATTGACATCTGTTTTGATAATTAATGAAAATATTTTAAAATAATGGTTACTTAAGACATTTATTTCTTTGAACAAACAAAATAAATAATCTTAATTAATTATTATTAATTTTGTAGAAGAGCAAATATACCTAGGAATAAGATGTGTGGATCGGTGACAACTTGTGCAGTATATTTCCCTTCGCACATTATATCTCGTGAACAATTGCTTACAATTTGAGCATGCTAACACACTAAAGCGTTGGTCCTTACTTGCAAGGGACAATTCAGCCTCAACATTAAATACTTGTCCCTTCAAATTGAATATACCAATTATTATTTTTTACTGGGAAATTAAAAAAAATTAAAAATAGAATAATATAGTTGTTCTCACCGGAGGTTGTGCCTGGATGTTAGCCACAGATATAACTTCATCCTCAAATGGAATCAACATAATAGAGCCTATTGGAGTTGTATTTTTCATCTTATAAGAAACAAGCTTTGTTTCAATTGTTTTGACCCTATAAACAAGTAAAAATACAAAAAATTATTAATATTAGCTCATCCAAAATAAAAGAAATAAAAGTGAAATTTCAAAACTTTGTGATTGTAAGATTAAAGATGTTTTTTATATCTCAAAATATTCTGAAATTTTGATGCATTAAATAAAAATGTATATTACCACGTCCTTAACTCAGCAGCTTGTGGATATGGAGGATTGATTTCAATTGTTGTATTGAATTTGCTCGTCAAACCAACAAATCTATTCGACGTTCCTATGTGCATTTGAATATGTCATTTTAGTTTCATCATGTCATCTATTTTTCAATAAAGGAAAAAATAAATTTATTTGCACTTTTACC
>NC_064290.1:54019480-54043498 GCF_019186545.1 Solanum stenotomum
GAAACAGGCCCAATTTTTGGTCTTAAATGAATTAAGTGTGAGGTAAAGAAGAGGCTAGAATTGTAATAAAAGACTAGGTTTTGAGGATTTGACCAAATTGATTGAAACTATAGCCAATTGAATTTAAGGAATTAACCATATTGAGTTGATTTGCAAAATTTGGCTAAAATTTAGATATGATGAATTAATATAATTAATTTACGAGCTTCTTGATTTCAACGAAATAAAATAATAAACTCAATTAAACTTAAATGACTTAAAATCAAACTCATAATTTAAACTAAACTAATTTAATAAGATACTTACTAAAATTAAAATCATTTTTTTTTTTTGAGATGATTCTCGAAATATTTATAAAATATATACTAATTATATAAAAAATCATATAAAACATATATATTTAAAAAAAATTTATAAAAAGTGACTAAAATTACTTTAAAACTTAGAAAATTATTTATTTATCGTTTTGAGTTTTGTAAAACTAATTATTCCAAACCATTGCAAATTAAGAAGCTTGAAAATTAATCTTATGGAGGGAAGGTCAAAATTTGGTGTCAACAATTGGAAGATGATGCAGTAGTCAAATCATTATTCATTGAACTTTCAGATAAATTATGTTTTCTCATTTCAGCTCTCTTTGCTCGACGACGTGCTAGAAGAATCTGTTTTTCCTCAGGTGGCATCAATCTGTATAATTCGCGTCTCCTAGCATTTCTATCTTTGATTTTTGAAAAGCATGCACATTTTTATGATATCTATCACTTGACATATTTGGGATCAAAATAATTTTACACAAAATAATTATCCGATAAATAATACTAATAATTTTAAATAAGGGATTAGTTGAGTAATACTTACCACACTGAGAGAAAAGCGAAACACAGGAGCGAACAAATACCGCAACGAAGTGAAAATTCTGTAAAATTAACAGTTCAAACCATATATTAAATCTAATATAATAGAGATGTACAACAGAGAAAAAAGTAAAAAATGCTAAAAATAAGAGGTAGATTTAAAAAGTATTGCATAAGAGAATATGGAATGAAAATAGTAACAAACAAATGAAAATCATAAAAGAATGAATAAATTAAGTAAATTTCTGTAAAAGTTATTCATAATTAATTGATTCTCTATCTATCATTTGTTCACAAGTAAATTTAAAATGCTTGTCTTAGAGGTTAAATCTTTGTACATTTAATTATGTATTCATTGAAATTGAACTTTCATTAATTCGTAGTTGGTAGAGTAAGCATATATTTGAAATTTATGTGAATAATAAGTGCACAAGTTAATTCAAACATTTTCTTTTAAAAAATACTCTCTCTAATTTTAATTACTTGTGCACTTTTCTTTTTTTATTTATTCCAAATTAATTGTTCCTTTTGAAAAATCAAGAAAGAACAATTCATTTTTACATATTATACTCTCAATTAATTACTTTGAAAAATGTAGAATTTCGTGAAAATTTTAAATTTTTAATGCATCTACTTTATAATTAATAGGGTTAAAATAATAAACTCACTTTAAAAGTAAACAAATAATTAGAAACAGTGAAAAAGTGTGAATATTATGTAGATCCTTCTCTCTCCTTCCAAAATGCTTCTGCTCATATCATATTATGATAATATATCAGAACCCTTGTGAGAGAGTAATCAGAACCCTTTGTGAGAGAGTAATTTATCTTGTCGAATTTCAATGTAAGTATCGAATAAATAATAAGAGTAAGAAGAAATTAATGTAATAGGGAAAAGGCAATTTTATAAAATATATTAGTGTAGATTTTGTTCCCAGTTAAGCATAAATAGTCAAATTCACAGTGGGAGCCATGCGTTGAAAACTCACCCACCAGCAGTATTGTTTTCTACACAGCAGCAACGGTACACTCTGCAGTATAAATTCAAATCAAATTATTGAAATTCTTCTCCAGCTTTAACGTTCTTTTAGGAAAATTTGTTATATGGGGGTTCCCTAAATTAATGGGATTAAATTAAGTACTCTACTGCTGTACCAAATCAATGTTTATCAAAAGGTAGAAGAAAGAAGATATAGGCTTAAGCCTAAAAGCAAGTGTTTATCTATTGTTTTTGTCTTGTTTAGAGATACAAAAATAGAAAAAGGTTAGTAGGACATATCCCAACTTTCTTGTATGTGGGGTTCTTCACTTTGCTATACTGGTTTTTGTTCATAAAGTTTGAATCTTTAAGTACTTTTTGTATTGAAAGATGTGTTCTTTTTATGCTATTTGAACTTCTCTGTGATGGGTGTTTGGTATTTGACTGTCTTTTTAAGCTTTATTTCTATTCTAATAAACGTAGCAACAGTGAGAAGAGGTCAAACATTTGTAACTAACTTCTAATTCAGCAGTAGCATAACATCAAACAATACTTAGCTAGCCTAACCAACAGAAAAATAGACCGGATCGATCAGCACTTCGATGCTATTCAATAAGCAGAAAAACACACATGTATAGGCAAAGTGACTAAGTATCATGCTTGGACAGCTTAACAAATACTGCTCCACCAGCCATCCAATACAAACACTACCAATTAAGCATACAAATAATTTAAGTGTAAGGGAAAAAATATCAAACATGAAACAACTGCAGTTTGGGTATATTCACGTTATATTCCTATTTACTCAAAGCTTAAGAATTACTATTAGTATATTGGTAAGCAAATAGGATTTATTGGAACTCACATCTCTTTTCTTGAAAATTTAACTTATACTAAAACTTAAACACATATTTTTACTATATCATTTAAGTCGGTTGTTAGGTATTCTTCTTTGGCAAGAATATTTCACAAGAAAGCGACTGCCTTTGTCGTGATGCTTTAGCTATATGAGTGTCTCAATACTAAAGATGAAGGCTCTGTTATACCATTAAACACGAGCACAACAGAACATAGAAATCTCAATTATCCATAATCTAAGAGAGATAATTTTAAGAAAATAGAAGATAGAAGAAAACACACAGTTCTGATTTTATTTTTTTTTATCAATTCATATTTTTGGAACGACCTAGTGTTGTAATATCCAATTAAGAAAGTGAACAGAAGCCATCTTTGAATATATTTGAAAAGGACTGATTAAGAGCAAGAAAAAAGAATCTTTGAATATTTGAAAAGGACTGATTAAGAGCAAGAAAAAAGAAATGATCACTCAAAATTGAAAATTGAAAAACTTAACCGAAGAGATTTAAGCAAAAATGTGAATAAAACATACCTGGAAACACTCTCAACCGTTTAGTCTTGAAAATCTAAGAAAACTGATGCAAATGAGATATTTATTTTTTTTCATAGGAGGAGTGGAGAAAGATGTAGATACTTCTAGAGTATTAAAAAAAAAATAGAGCCTTGGTCTGAGCATGAGTGCACAAATATCAACAAATTTTAGTATAGTAGTTATAATTTGCCCTTGTATATTTGATTTATTATCCTTTTTGCCACTGGTCGTTGATCGTCATCATGCTTCTAAATAATAATATAAATATAAAATATAGATAGAAATTTGTGTGAGAATTTAATGATTATTATAATGATATGTTGTTATATAGAAAAAATTTAATTATCTATGTACATTGAAAAAAAAAGATTTTAATCTTGGCAAAAAGTAAAAGTTGTTATTGTGTGAAGAAAAGTCACATGTATGTTCACGTCGTTAATAGAAAAATATAAGATAAAATCCTATTAAACCAAGCTTTTTTGTATACACGCATAACAAGAGTTTAATATATTGCACATATTTTTTTGTATCAAATCTTAAGGAAATTGATTTTATTAATTACTTATTTTTTCGAGGTGTCAAATTAGTCAATAAAAATATAATTCGCTCAATTTTGAGTGACCTCTGTCCATTTATTAATTTAACTAATTTCAATCCATAAAAAATGGATTGATACATAGCCAATATTGACTCATGAATTTTTTTATCAAAAATATATTCAACAAAGACAATTTTTTTATTTAGTATGTTACTTATATAGTCTTAATAAAGAAATGAAGTTTTATTAGGTACCTAGAATTATAAATGTACAAACAAGATAATTAAAACTTAGTAAGTATTAAACAAGTAGAATTACAATCGATATTTTAGCTCAATTCATTTTAACTTATATAATTATTGAACGGATCAATAACTCACTCATTTATTAATAATGCTTGGTATAGTCTTTCGTTTAGAACATCACAACGTATTTGAAAGATTTGAATATAATTCCAAATGTACAAATACTTAATAGTTGCCCTTTGTATATACTATATAATATAATCTTCATGTCCTCTTCAATTCACTGTCTCAAATGGTAACACCAGTACTTATATAATGTACATAAAGTATTTTATTTTTATTTTTATTTTTATAGTAGACACTAAAACTTACATAAATGTGTCATTTAGTTTGGTCTCAGCTAATATACATGTCCTTCAATTTTAGATGTATAAAAGTAGAAACTTAAACTTATATAAAATTGAACAAATAGACACACATGCACACATCCTACATGACATTATAATACACATAAGACACAAATGGCCACATTGGACATATGTGTTTACTTGTTTAATTTAGACATAATACATATATATATATATGTCCTCCAACACTCGAACTAGAAAATATCGAATACCAAATAATTGTACGAAATTAAAACCTATTAAACACCAGACACGGGTTGCAATTAAGTTAATGGGCTTGTATTAACTTGGACCATACAGAATGAGCTCTCACCAGCTATACATAAACAAGCTTTGGGCTTTGTCCCACAATATTTGTGTTTGGGTATAAGAAGGTTGTATATCAAATTGGAATTATTTGGAGTTAATTAATTAAGATAAATTTTGAAGCAAAAAAAAATGTGTTGGTGAATTTTTTACGCAAAAAGTTTTGGTGATCCGTCAAAGATTTTGTGGCTAAATTTTAGTGATTTATCAAAAATTGTGATTAATTTTGGAGGTGTTTTTTATGATTTGACCAACAATTCTAGTGACCAGTCAAAATTTAATACAAAATTAGTAACCTGACACTATTTGATTAAATAAAGAAAATTTACCTAAATCCTATTAGTTTATGAGCTAATTACTTAGATACACTCTAATTTGTAATATTAGAGTATCTTACTAGATTTTGGTGCGTTCAAATACATGTATCTTGGAATTGTGAGGTCAAAATTATGTGTAATTTGTTCTAGATACAATGTATCCAAATGAATTCACATGTATCTAGATACATTAACAAATATTGTTCGCCTCTCTCCCATCTCACAACAACTCTCCTATGTATTTGGTTTCGAGATACATGCGAATCACACTAGATATATGTACATAGTGTGATACATATATCTAGTGTGATTCCCATTATCTGTATTACATAACAAATTTTGCTCGTCTGCCTCCCCATCTTGTTGGCCTCTCTCCCTATTTTAGTGTATCTGATAGCAAAAATACATGTATTTAGTGTATTTTCCACAATATATGGTCGAAGTCTCTTAATTAGTGGTCAGATACATGTAGCAAAAATATATGTATCTAAGTGTATCTTCCTCAATATATGATAGAAAACTCTTAATTAGTGGTAAGATACGTAATATTTTAAAAGTATAGATAATTTTAATATATATGATGGTAAAATATATCTAAGTTTCTCCATGAAATAATATGACAATTTGATGAAATAACCCCAAACTATATATAGTGACATGTTGTTCATCCGTAGAATACAAACTTAACGTTGAAATTTTCTTTAATTATAATTAACTACCATGATTAGAAAGACGTAATGAGAGGATATATATATGTTCAAGTTGTGGATACAAAATAAATAAGATAAATATATATATATATATATATATCAAAATTCTATTGGTTTTTGTTATATTAAATTTTGAAGGAAATTGTTTTTTCTATATATATACGAAGATAGGAGAACACGTAGTAATATATCCAGGGGCGGAGTTATTATGATGTTAGGATGGTCATCCAAACAATATTTGTTGAAAAAATTAAATTGTATAAAGAAACTAAAAATTACTAGATAATTCTATATATAACATTTTAAGAAAAAATCGCTTCAAAACTTGATCTTGCTGCGCCTAATCAGCTTTTAAAATCAAATGGACCTTTGCTTTAAAATTGGTCTAAGGTCCTGAAACTAAAATGGACCAAAAACAAAAATTCAACCTTAAAAATCATGATTAATTTTATTTTAAAAATTGTTTTTTATTAAAAATTATAATCTAAGTAAATATTATGTTGTTTGATTATTATTTTCTTGGTGCACCCAATTATCGAAAAGTAAAATTTGTTATTATTCGAATGAAATTGGGCCTAAGGTCATGAAACTAAAATGGATCAAAAACGTAAATCCAATCTTAAAAATCGTGTTTAGTTTCATAAAAGACTATTTTTAATTAAAATTGTTAAAAAAATTATAATTTAGTTAAATTGTGTAGCTTGATTATTATTATTATTTTGAAGCATCCAATCATTAAAAAAAAAAATATTACTCACCATACAAAGTTTGAACATCTTTTGATTTATTATTTTTTTACTATGCCAGTAGATATATTCATGAAAATTTTGTTTTCTTCTCTTATTAGTAAACAAATTATTATGGCCCCAACCCTTCAACGAAAGAGAAAACATTCACTATAAATATTAAGACTTCAAGACATGCTACCTAATGATCAAATTACTTAGATTATTCTCTCAATTTTGTCAGTGAAATCACTATTACGATTTAAGTGTGTTTCTAAGCAATGATATTATTTGATTCCAAGTTCAAACTTTAAATGCTCAATTTTAAACACAGGTGATATATTAGGATTTTGCTACTTAATGTGTTGGTCACAAAATTATTTTCTAATTTTGTTTAACGAGGTCAAAACTTAAATCGTGACCATGAATAAACAAAAAATATCACATAAATTAATATGAAACGAGAAATGATTTTTTTAACAATTAGTTGTGGTGGATGCAAGTTGCAACAAAACATCAAAAAAAAATTTGGTTTCTCACCTGGTGTTGGAGCCCACATTGGAGCTCCGACTAAATCTGGATCGCGTACTGCAGGGCTCACTAGGGGGTGGCGCTCCCAACAGAATTTCTTCCATACCCAGGACTCGAACCCGAGACCTCTGGTTAAGGTGAAACACTCCCACCAATGCACCACAACTCATGTTTGTAACAAAACATCGATTAATATACTTTTGGTGGGAGAAACTAATAATATATCAACTAATTATAATAATTAGATCAATCATTATATTGTATTTTAATATTCAACCTATAGCGTTGAAATTCCAAAAAAACATTATTTTATGAATATTTTTTTTTAATATTGTGCAAAAAGATTAAAAAAATAAATTCCAGGATTCCTAGATTCTCAGACTTTAATTTAATCAGTATATATTAAATTAAATTAATCCTAACGTGCAGACTGGTTTCTATGGAGGAAATTATTATACGTTAAACATGCATGCATGACTTTTGCTTATAATAATTTTGTAGGAGTTTTCATGGATTCAAATATAGATGGATCGAAAATTTAAAGTATATGAATCTCTATAATTATCTCAAAGTAATATATAACAATTTGATAAATTCACATTCAAACATTTATAAATATTTAATAACTTTTTAACATATAAATAAGATATTATACGTAAATATTACCGCCAACATTATCTTTCTATATTGCAATTAGCCCTTGTGTTTACATTTTACAATTTTGAGGAGAGTCTGAAGACTTGTGTTTTTAGTAAAGTATAATTGCTCGAGCTAAATCATTGCGACCATCTTAGTAATTAGACAACTATAAGTTTGTTAATTTGTGACCATTTAGACACTTCTTCGATGAATGAATAATACATTTTCACAAAGTATTATGCTTTATCCAAAATGTATATTTTTTTTTTCTATCAATCAATTTAAATAAAAAAATCCATGCTAGTTAGAATTGCTTAATAAAGAATTCATTTCTTTTTTGATTGATGTTTATATTTTTGTTTAGGAAGGTCATTTCCACTTTAATCAACCTATCATATGTTTTAACATAACTATTAATCACTTAAGCTGACATATTTTAGATAACGATTGTTTAGCTAACATATAGAAGTTCCTACACACAAAATAAAAGCTAATTAAGAAAAAAACACATAAAAAAAGATTGTTAAATAAATTTATCATCAATTTTATGTGAAGTGATGAAAAAGTTCACAAATTAAAAGGTTGTTCAATAAGTCATGACTAAGAGTCTGTTTAGATTGGCTTAAAAGTTGGTCATATCTACTTTTAAGTCAATTTTTTATTTCTGGAAGTATTTGACAAATATAAAAAATAATTTAAAATAAGTCAAAAATGACTTAAAATAAGTTACGAAGTGTTTGGCAAGGTAAAAAGTGACTTAAAATAAGTCAAAAATCAAAAGTAGGTCTCCCCTTGCTTTTTATTTTTTGACTTAAAAGTCCTTTCAGTTTGACTTTTTATTTTTTATTTAAAAATTATTTTTTTTAAGTCAATCCAAACGGGCTCTAAGATTAACATTAAGAACATAAAACACCAACAAAGGTCTTGGATACGAGCCTACATGGGAATGAAAAAAAATACGGTTAGGATTAAAGCGTTGCGAATTTAGATTTAGTCAGACGAAAAATTTAGCCATTTTCCCTGAATTGACTTTTTTTGCTTTAGAACATTGAAATTAAAAAGTCTAGGAGGACCAAATTGCACGTAAAATGACAGTAAGGTCTACCACGATCTTTCTATGTTTTTTCAGCACTTTATTGCTAGCTAGTCAACTTATATATATATAGGTATGAATTTATATTTGTCAGGGTTTTTGTGGATAAATTTGTTAATAATTAAATGAAAATGGTTCTTGTAATTACTATGAGTTGAAGATCTATCGAAAATAATTTTTCTACCTCATATAAGGTGGCGGAGATGGGATAGGGGTGGAGGTGGAGGGTAAAATCTACATACACTCTGCATATTGTACTTGTGAAATCACATGGAATATGTTATCGATGTTAAGTTCCGAAAATATACGAGAAAATATAATTTGTATTTGCTATTATCTCGCTTCCTATATAAGTCTAAAATCCAATCAAGACTCATAATTCAAGAAATTTTTACCCCTATTTCTTTTCAATTAAGATATGTAATATTTTATGATATGTTAAATTTCACTGAATAAAAAATTATTTTATTGATAGTGAATATAAAATAAATACTTGTATTATTCTGTTATCAAAATGAATGGTTGTATTCATTTGTTAAGCCATCAACATATTGACCTTTGTAACTCCCATTTGCCAAACTGCAAATTGCCATTGACCAAGTCAAAATTGGAAATCTTTCTTATCTTTCTATCTTCCTTTTTTCTTAAAAAAAAATCATCGATCGGTACTTATATTAAAGATTGACTAATTTGATTTCACGCCACATAGACTTTATTTGGATGAAAGTATTCCCTTTAAAAAAAAAATATTTAAAATCTCTGATTAAGAGAGGAGTAGTCTCATACAATATATTTTGGTGGTCTTTTTATCATCCTATCAAAAATAAAGTCTTCATTATTTTATTTTGTTTTGAATTTTAGCACAATTAATCATTGTTTTCCAACTTGAATTTAAATTAAATGACTTAATTCCAAATGGAAATTTCATAACCTGACCCTACCCTTACCAGAAAAGCAGCCACAAAACTTGAAAAAAGTGGCCAAAACAACTCATATTTATTAAGTAATAATTTATTTATCATATCTTAATTAGTAATTTAATGGTGCAAATTTTGATTCTTTAATAATCTGCTTTTTTAAAATCTTAAGATTTGGATGATGATTTGTGTTTATCTAATAAATACAGTGCATTTTTTTTGTTTTTTACTTTGACTAGAAACACCAAAATGGACTTGGAAAACAATGTGAAAATTGACAAGCACTAAAATTAAAAACCAACCTTTAGAGAGTCATCTAAACCCCACAAATATTCAATTTGTTACTTGCCAATTAAATTCTCAAATTTTAGCAAAATAATGAAAATCATGAAGAGATTTACTTAATTTAACAATAAAAAAAACAATGAATTCCAACACAAACAAAGAACGCTATAGTGATTTCCTCTCATTAGGCTAAGCTTTAGTTAATAAAATTATCAAGTACCTGATAAAATAATCGAGTCGCATGACCTATGTCAAAGCCACATAAATCGAAAAGTGATCGAACATTCATAGTAAACAAATATTAGCTTATGGCCATCATGATAATTAGGAACTTTAGTGGTTTAAGGGCATGATAATGAAATAATTAAGTTTCATAGATCTAACAAACCTATGGCAATCAAATATGAAGCTCTCAAATCAAGAAAGATTAATTATTGAAACATCTTTTTTGGATTCAAGTTTAAGCAAACCATAATTGTAAATTCTATTTTAAGCTTTTTTTGCCACCAATTCTTCAATTATAATACATAACAACTCTCATTAGTAACTATCACATATTATTCATTATGAGATGAGATATAACAGTTGCAGCTATCAGGGGCGGCTCAACATAATTCGAGGCCTAAAGCAAAATTTTAATTAGAGGCCTAAAATCTAAATAAACTTTCTTTGTATTTATTTGTTTTTCTAAATTTTTAGATGTAAATTACTACTAAATATCTTTTATATAAATAATTTTTTCAAATACTTTTTTCAATTATTATTTAAGGTAAGATTTTATCAATTCAACATTGAAAAACATCCTTTTATTAAGACAATTATTATATGAATTATGAACATAATTCTATAAGTTTAAAGTTGATAAACTTTAAAGATAAGAGTTAGAATCATAGAATCTGATTCAAAAAGTTGATAACTTTGTATGCCTACTTTAATATGAAAATTTACGAAGAAATAAAAAAAGAATTTGTAATTTACTTTGTTCAACACTTTTCGACTATTGATTCATATTTTTGAGAGTGTATTACTCTAACTATCAAAAATTTGAAAAAATAGAGTGCAAAAAAGAGTTAAAAATAATAAATAATGTGAGTGTTAGCGAAAAAAATGTAAGAGTCCAAAACAATGTTTTCTTGATTTCTTCTATTTTAATGAAATTAAAATACATAATTTTTTATTTGTAGAAATTTAAGGCCCCCAAAAACGGGGGGCCTAAGGTCAATGCCTTAAATTTTATAAGCAAGAGCCGCCCCGGCAGCTACCAAATTCCATTTTATTTATTTAAAAACTATAATAATCATATTTGATAGTTATTGTGAATATATATTATGAGATATAACAGTTGCAGCTACCAAATCCCATTTTATTTATTTAAAAACTATAATAATCATATCTGATAATTATTGTGAAATCCAAAGGTATAATAGTTCTGAAAAACCATATGCTAAAAAAGAAAAATTTTAAAAATCCCAACTGTAACCAATCTAACTTTCCAGCACTTTAAAGTGATAAGGGTGTGAGATAAATTAAGAGGATGGAAGTTAGGATATCCTTATCAAAATTTCGATGTATAAAATATTTTATATTTGTCTAAATTAATTAGGAAAAGATCATAATTTAAAGGATATAACAAGGATAACTCATAATATAAGCATTATAGTGGCTGACAATTTAAATTCACAAACGAATGCACAAAAAGTATTTCATATTTTGTACAAAATTCAAAAAAGGATCATAATTTAAAAGGTAAAACATGATCGTGTACTTGATTTATATTAATAATTAACTTCATGACTTGAATTTACAACATATAAACCATGACATACCCAAAATATTTCATATTTATAAGAGTTCAACAAAAAACCTAACATAATATTCCTTATATAGCCAATAAATTAAACCATAATACAAACGTCAAATTTCATGGTTCGAACATATAACTTTATCATCATCTCTTTATATCCTTATCTCAAAGACCAATAAGAAATATAATATAAAATAACTTTGAAGAGGTCTTTTTTTAAGTCTCTCTATGTTAAAAAAAAAAGTAGCCAAGTAGAGAAAAAAATATTCGAGGTTTGCGTCCTATTGAAGTTTTCTGATATTCTCCGTTCATGTTTACTCGTTTATTTTGAATTTTATACGTCCCTTAAAAAAATAATTAATATAATATTTTATTATAATATATATAAAAAATAATCTAGAAAATAAATAATTATACTAATATTGATCATATAATTAAAAAACTTACCTACACTTTGTCATCACTTGATAATGATGATTTTCTGTAACAACATTTATAAGTAAAGCATTTCATAGATTTATAAATATGAAAAATTTAGTTTTTACATGATTTATTTTTATATTACAAAATATGTTTTTCTGTCTCCTTCAAGTGTTTGTTATGAATTTTTTTTGTCTATATTGATTTGTAGTTACTGTGCTTTTTAATATTCATTCCACCTTTTCTATGGAATTCATAATTTTAATATAATTTAACCAAGTCAAATAAAATTAAATAAAACTATAGAGAGAAGAGTTCTTGACCTACATTTTTTTTAATAGAACCACCTACCCTTTGATGTTTTTTTAAACGTATATAATAATTGTAAATTCGTTTGAAGTTGAAACTAATGTATGATTATATGTGGATTTTGGATTAGAATCTTATTGATTCTGAATTTTAAGATATTAGATAACTTAAGTTTCTATAATTAACTCGATATAAAATTTTATTGATTTTGAAAGCTATTAGATTTGCTAAATCGATAAGTTAAAAGCTACCCCTCTACTTCGGTATAACATAGAACGATAAGAAATGTTACAAGTGTCAAATTCGTCTTTGTACTAATTGAAATTGAACAACTTTGTCATCCGTTAAACTTTTAATTTAATATTAATACTATGCTATTTTTAATGAAATTCTTAGCGAATTGTAATTTTAAACTATATAATAAGAAAGAAGTTAAAAAATGTAAATTTGAACATAAGCAAATAGATCAAAAGTGACTAAGTGAGCAAAATAGAAACAAATTTGGACATCTTTCCATTAATTAATAATGAAAACTCTTATCTTTAACAACCTCAAAAAGAAAATAGTTACAGAAAAGAAAAAGGGTACTTATCTTAACTTCAAAACAACAAAAAAACAAAACAATAAAAAAGGATCAGAATGAGATGAAAAAAGAAGGATGAGAATGATGACTCAATGGGTGATCCTATTTTAATATACACATAGAGAGTTTTATGGTCACAAACAAATATATCTTAAGTATCTCAAGTTTTGAATTATATCAAAAATATCAAGTGCGCGATTTTTTATTTGAGCTAACATCAACTATTCTAGATATATTTTAGTTATCATATATGTTTTTGATAAATGATTGGTGATAGCTCAGATAAAACTCACATACATGATAGTTCATTTATGAAACTCAAAAAATCAGCATATACCATGCATACATGGAAATAGAAAAACTATTTCGGAAAGACCCTCGAGATACTCATATATATATATATATATATATATATAATTGAACAGACTCCAAGACATAATAATTGGTCACAATCTCCAATTTTTTCATGACAACTTCCTAAAGTTTCTATTGACATAAAAAAATAAGCATTGGGAAACATAAAGAAACACATAACGCACAAGACACGCTCTCTTCTTCTTATGTCTAGCAAAAGATAAGCTGACTTTTCTTATAAAGAAGAAGAACTTAACTAACCAACAAACAAATAAATAAATGGATATTATCATTTTTAATCCCTCAAATATCATCAAATTTTAATTTTGATCTTTGTGAAACTTTACCAAGCATTATATATTTTTAATCACGATAGTATCTGGAACAACTTGCGTGTATTTCAACTAATTTCAACAAATATTTGCTATCTTAGCATAGGTATACGATAACTTCGTCCATCCAAGTGTTTTTGTTGAAAATTAAACATAAGACCTCATTTCCACTCACTTTCATATACCACTAAATCATATTCTTAGGTGTTTTTTATCGTCTGGAGAGACATTTTTATGTATTATGCCATGATTACATATGTTTGACCAAATATTAAAAGGATCAAAACAATAATAATTCATTACTAATTAAGGGACCAAAAGTGCAACTATCCCTAAACAAATAAATGAAACCCCATTTAACCATTTTTTTTAGAATTACAACACAACTACCAAATTTTTCTTGACCATTTGATCAAAAATCCATATAATCCCATGGCCAACTATAAAAGGATGCTAAAGTGGGACCCACATAAGACAATGAATTTATAAAAAGCTCATATAGCTTGTGTTCAGACTTAAGCAAGACCTCAAAAAAAAAAAGAGAATTAAAAGAGTAGAAAAGAAAAAAAGATCAAAGAAAAAACACAACAAAATTCAATTTTTTGAAACCCAATACCCTCTCAAGTCCAAATCCAACCAAAATTCTCTCAAGAAAATTCAAAACCCATCTCTCAAATCCTTTAATCTTCAATACCCATATCATAAATTTTGTCAAAATTGAATCTTTTCTTCTTTTTCCACCATTTTCCCTCTGTTTTTTCCTTCTGTTTGGTCATAATCATGATAGGTGCCTTGTTAGGACCATTAAAAATCAGTTCTTTTCCATATTGGTCCTTGTAAGAAGTCTTGAATTCAAAATTTTCAGTAGAATTTAAAGAGCCTTTTTTCGACTTCTCTGTTTGTATCTTTTTTTTTTCTTCAAGTTAGGTGTTTTTTTTAGTTCAATTCTTGATTTCAGGTCCCCTGTTTTATCAGATTACTGTAAATTTGAGTTATGGGGATTCAGAAAGACAGAGTGAAATTTAATGTTGGTGGTAGAATTTTCGAAACTACAGCAACAACCTTAGCTAATGCTGGTCGAAATTCTCTATTTGGAGCTATGTTTGATGATGAATGGAACTTGAATTCTGATGCCACAATCATTGAACATTTCATTGATAGAAACCCTAATTGTTTCTCAGTCCTTCTTGATTTGCTTAGAACAGGGGATCTTTATTTACCTCAAAATCTTCCTGAAAAGTTGTTGTATAGAGAGGCTTTGTTTTATGGTCTTTTAGATCATGTCAGGTCAGCTAAATGGGGTCCATTTGATGGAAACAGGCTCCGTCTGGCCCGTTCAGTAACGGGCCAGGCTCCTGGTGATGGCACTGCCATCCGGGCTGGCCCGGATGGCGGGTGTTGTGTGGCTCATGGTAGTATGGTTCATGTGTATGATTGGATGATGGAGGAACATCCTCCTATTAATCTTGATTATCAAAGGGTGAATGATGCTGGTTGGCTTGATTCTGAGAATATTGTGTTGAGTGCTTGTGAAAGATTAGGTAAAGGGGATGGGGGTATGGGGTTGTTTAGTGCATCAACTGGGGAGCTAAGGTATAAATTTAATGTCAAACATGAAAATCAAGTCAAGAGTTATACTGCTGGCGCGCTTAGTTTTAGTTCAGATTATAAGTTGTTTTCTAGTTGTAAAGGTAGAAGTAATGAGTATGGTATTGGTGTATGGGATCAAGTAACTGGGAAACAGATTGATTTTTTCTACGAGCCGCCCGGTTGGTCACTTGGTGATGCTGATAAGTTACAATGGTTACATGGTACAAACTGTTTGTTAGTTGCTACTTTGTTTCCAAGGAAGGATAATTGTTACATTAGTTTGTTGGATTTTAGGGATAAAAGTATGGTTTGGTCATGGTCTGATATTGGCACGCCTATAACTGACGAGAGGAGAGTTAGGGACGCGATAGCAATGGAGGAAACGAGTTCAATATGTGTCGTGAACGAGTATGAAGATTTGGGGTTTATGGATTTGAGGAGGAATGCTGGAAGTGTAAGGTGGAGTTCAAGAAGCAGGCTGATGAAAGGGAAAATGCCGGATGAGCCATGTTATCCTAAACTAGCATTGCACGACGGACAGTTGTTCTCATCGATGAATGACTGCATCTCTGTGTTCTGTGGCCCTGATTGGGTACTTACATCAAGGCTTCGACGAAGCTATGGTGGTTCCATTTGTGATTTCTCTATTGGTGGTGACCGTCTTTTCGCTCTTCATAGCGAGGAAAATGTGTTTGATATATGGGAGACATCACCTCCACCAATTATATGATTTTTATGTAGTTTTGAAGGGGTTTAAGTGAGTGATTTTGTTATCTTTTTCTTCAGATTGTTAAAGAGTGACTAATGTAGATTTTTTTAGGATTAGAGAAATTGAATAGAAATCAGTGTTTGTAATACTTTCTAGATTTGTGAAGTTTGAGTATACATATGAAAAACTGACATGTTAAAGTTAAAGGAAAATGATTGCTTAGCAATCAATATTTCAAATTTTTACCTTTGCCTTGCTTCTAATAGATGCATTCTTTCAATATCTAGTACATCATTGCTAGACTAGATCAAGATTCGCGTCCGAAAGTCATTTGTTGGAAGGTCAGTTGCTCCTTAACAAAGACTCGAAGTCGAAACCTCTAATTAAGGATAGAGTAGTTACCGCTCTACTACAACTCTAGTAGATTCATTGGACGACCTTTACTACAACTCTAGTAGATTCATTGGACCACCTTATGATAAAGTAAGTACTAGCAAGTCTCTTTTGAACAAACCCCCATACAACAACTTTTCTTTTGACCTAAGCTTTTAACAAAGATTATTCCTCTTTATGTAGTTGTACAACCCAATGCAACTAAAAGCTCCCGAGTGATAATAAGTATTTTTTCATTCTTAACTAGAGACCCCGAGTTCAAACTCTTAGGTATGAAGTCGTCTTTGTTAGAAAGCATTTCACCCCACACCTCAGCCCAACCCCTTAATGTGGGAATATCGACATGAATCTAGATTGCCCCAATACAGATATCAAACACCATATGAAAAAACGAAAAAAAAAAGAAGTTAAAGGGGTTGAGGGTGGGGTGGTAGATACCATTTGCATGTGAGCAGTTGTAACTACTCACCCAGTCTCCAGATTATTTATTGTTAAGAAAAAAGGAGGTAAAGTTTTGCTTTATTTTTTCATTTCAGTAGGGTATCTCATTTCCTTTGAAGTTGTTTTTTAAACGGCCAAGTCCAGACCAGCTTGCATGCATCTCAGCTATTCCAACGGTTATTTCTTACATCCCACTAGCACACTGGTACCAAGTGACTTAGTCCATCAATACTTAGCAGATGGAAAGAAATCTATCATTTTTTGTTACTGCCAAGAACTGAATCGTAATCTCTCAAGATTTTATTCACTTCATCAACCAGTGGGGTGCCTAGGGGCACTTTTATTCATCTTTTGCAGTTAAAACAGAATTGTTGGCAACTGTAAAAACAGCATACTCATATATATGATATCAACAAATGCCTACTCTTGTCTTTTAGACTGCCATTCATGAAATCTGGAGCCAGCAATATTTGTTTAATGACACCACTAATCACTTCTTTATAATTAATAATAATATTCATCGAATGGCACGACGCCTAATAACACGACAAAATTTCAAAATTATCATAATGCAGATCATTAAAATAAGTTCAAACTTCTGTAATTAGGAGCAAATCCCCAGTTAAGAAGCCCCACAAACAACATAAAAATTCATGCACCCTTTGACTTTCGCCGGCGTATTTCAAGTATCCAGAAAAAAACATTATCTCAAAACAAGGATCATTAAACAAAGCAACTACAACAACATATACCCAGTGGATAGGATATACGCAGACCTTACCTACCCTCTATCTTTTGGAGGTAGAGAGGTTGTTTACGATAAACAAAGCAGCAAGTGTAATCAAAATTATGATTCCACCTGTTCAAGACAATACTTTAATGTTAAGTGCATCAGGTTTTACAACCTGTTAGCATGAGGTTTCAAATTCCAAATGCAAAATGACAATGGACAGATGAGTAATGAAGGTAAATTACTGTCAACCATCTACATTTACATATGTAAAACAAGATTTGAGGATACTGGCATAACATAAGTCTTGGCAGATTATATTGAGTCGACCGTAGGGAGAAGAATTTAATGAAGCTTTGGTATTAAATAAGCAACATGTTATTCATGGGTACTTGTCAAAAAAGAAGACAAAATCGCGAGAAACTTAAATTATTGTATACTACACTAACACTACCAAGAAACTTCTGGAGAAGATATTTCTCTCTTTGATGAGTTAAAACAAGTCTTACAATATTTGTGAGAACTTGACATTTGGGCACTGGACCGCTTGACCGGACCCAAAAGGATTGGAAGGATACCTTCCCAAAGAATGAAGCAAGTGAAAGTTGACCTTTTGAGGTGCACGTTAATCAAGCGTAGTCTGGCATTACTTTTTTAAGGAATGTGATTGGCTGGGCTTCTTCAGGGACAACTTCATCAAATGCAACATAATTCCGCTCCTTATCATAGACATGGCATACTGTCAGTATTGTCTTCATTAGACGCCAGTTCCATGAAGCCTCGTTCAGGTACTGTTAGGTGTCAAGCAAAACACAATGTTGTCAATAGCAATGGAAGACGATTTTAGAGATCAAGATGAAATTTTTATATTCATTTTTTGTCCTTACTCTTGCGTTTTCTGTTTCCTCCATCAAACAGAAAAAATGATATCCCATTCAAACGTCATTAAAAAGAAATGAACAGTATTAGAGAAAATGCCAAGTCACGATACCTTTCCCCAATTCTCTTGGAGAGATTGATGAGCTGCCCGTAAATTATAACTTGGTATTCTGGGGGATATGTGGTGGGGAATATGAACATTGATATCATGACAAAGAACCTCAATCCTGTCGAAAAGAAAGAGCAAAGATCAGAAAATAAAAATATGAGACAAAAAAATGAATACTTGTCTAGTCTTTTTACTTCTTTTACTCTTTGTAATTTGTCCTTTTATGGTGTCCTTTTCTTTCATCTCTGGCTAAAAGGAAATTGCCAAGGTTGCCACAAACAATGGAATAGCCAACCCAGGATCACAAAAACGGACAGAGACTTTGATCATAGTCAGATAGATAATACAAATCCATCTTTCTTCCAGGATATGAATCGTGGGAACAGAGATGTGGTGTGCTCAGTAAGTTGCACAGACTCTTCACTTTTGATGCCACACCCGTGTCAGATTCTCCAAAAATACACTACTTCTGCAGTATCTGACACACTCCCGTTGACATTTTTGAAGAGTCCAAGCAGAAATTCCTACTTCTGTTCTTCATGAAATTTCCATTAAGATCACTTTGAAAAATTAAGATTTCCATAAATATAATTCTTGTGATCAATTTTCATTTCTCCACTTTCTGAAAAAGATATAGTGGTCAGCTTTAACAGGACTTTGATCTGTTCTTTTTCATTTTTTGTTTTATAACCGTGGTATCTGGGGCCAGTTTGCGCAGACCTTGACCAATTCCACGAGGCGCATGCTACCTCAAACCAACACAGGTACCGGGAAACTCTATCACTAAACAAATGTTCTATCTCTCCGGTCAGAAGTTGAAATTCAAAGGAACTCATTGAAGGGGGGAGCAGTAAACAAAGAAAAAAAGAGGTCACCTCTTCCTTTATCAGGTAGAAACATAGTCGCAGCAGTGGGAAACATGCATTCCAAATTCATGATATTAGGAGAAAAACTGCATCATTTTTGTGCATAGGAAGCATAACCTATGACTTTGTCGGCAAGATCCAATTGTTTTCTAATTACCAAACTTGGTTTCAAGATCTTATCCCTTGTCACTAGAATACGCTCAGCTAGTCTCATGGACAAAAAAGGCAATTAAAGAGCTTTTTTTTTTCTTTCCAAATAACAGTGGTGAGACGGGCTCGTTTTGTGTACCTCGACAATTCAACTGAATACCTACATCATCTACGAATGCAGATATCGGCTAACTCTATCCACCAACACTCATGCAGATGGTAAATTCCCCTAGGTTTTGCCTCTATTAGGATTAGAACCCTGATCTTTGTGATTTTATTTCAACTTCATTGACCTAAGTCACCCCCATTGGGTGCAAGTGGATCTTACTTTCAAGAAATCTTCCACCCACTAAAGTATCTGCAGTTAATTCATACTCCCTCCATTTCAATTTGTTTGCCTTAGTTTGACCGTGCACGGAGTTAAAGAAAATAAAGTACACTTTAGGATCTTGTGGTCTTAAGCTAAAGATATGTATAACGTACCAAAATGTCATTTAATATTGTGATCTTAAACATGCCATGTAAGATGTTGAAATTAAATAGTTGCCAAATTATGAAAGATGCATTCTTTTTCAAACAGACTAAAACGGAAAGTAAGACAAACAAATTGAAACCAAGGGAGAACAAGATTAGCCAATAACTTCATGAAAGAGGATAAGAGAGATCAATTACCAACTAGGATAGTCACAGTGAACTGTGCCATTCAGCTGGGCCTGAGCGGCATTCCACTCATCAGAAGTTTTGAAGGGTATGTGGGGTGCCGTATGATGAACCATCGTAAAAGTACTCATCTGATCATTTGAATAGAATAAAAACTTATTAGTACAGGAAGTTTTCTATAGCAAAATTTCAAGAACGAGGTACCAAGAGGTAATCACAGGAAAGCAGAAATTGTTGTTACCCAAAAATGATAACCCAACCATGGCATTAACCAGAATTTGATCCATCCAATAATCCCTGTTTTCCAGATTATCAGTGGCCAGCCAATTGCCATAAAAGCAAAGACGCAACCCAAACTTATTTTCACCCTGTCAATTTCATTTGGTCTGAACTTACTCAAATTGAAATGACAGAGCCACCTAAATCAAGATCCAAAATAGTAGCTAAGAATCAAGAAGTTATTAAAAAAAAAACCATACAAATTAGAAAATATGGCTATTTTCACAGCAAAATGATTAGTTATAATGGCATACCAGTGAGCTACAGACATCCAAGGTCGAATAGGGCCGTAACCTAATATAATTGCCTTCCTCAGAGCAGGGACTGAATCGAACTCCTCCTTCCAAACAGGCTGCCAAGCTGTGTCTTCGTGCAACCTGGAATAGAGAAAAGTGAAAGTTCCAGTTTTTACATATAGATGAATAATGAGTATAAAGTGCCAGAGTCTAATATATTAAACAATTGCAAGGGAAGCTTCATTGATGGAAAAAGATTTCTTCAAGTGGTTGCTTTAATTATCATTACTCGAAAGAGCTGGCATACTACATTAATATACAGGCTGCGACGGCAACTATTTTTTTACCACTTTTAGACATGAAGAGCAAATTTGAACATCGATAAAGCTGGCTTCCTTAATTTGAAGCTGTTAAACACATATATGCCTATTCTCTGACTTGTGTAGGATCAGTTGGCAAAAGTATGGGTCAGAAAAGTTATAAAATGGATCTCGTTTTCCTATATAGACAAGCCATTAAAGGAACAAGGCAGAATTAAATCTATACACAATGTCAATGGGTACGGTATTCCTGTCTAACCAGTGGTATTAGCCTTGAAATTTCCAGTTGAACAGCTAAATATAATAGATTAAGTCGTTGACATTTCACAGGTCATGCCAAAAACAAAGATGTAATTAATTTGAAGAAAATAAATGGACAAGGGTCATTTGACTAACATGTTTGTTTTTGCGTGATGCCGATCATGCTTGAATCTCCATGGCTCATAGGGATATATCAATGGCAAAAAGGCTAGTGTTCCAACAATATCTTCCAATAATTTGTTCTTTGAGAAGGATTTGTGAGCGCAATCATGTCCTATTACAAAGAACTTCACAAATAAAACCAAACAAAGAAAATCGAATTTGAGATTTATGGTTAAGAAAAGGATATAAATAAAAAATAAATGAGGAAATAAATAGGCTAAATTCCGATTTGGAGATGGGCACGAAAAAGTTAAGTAAGTTGATCTGTGCTGTCTTTAACATGATTTCCTTTCTCTGCTGCATTAGAGATCACATAAAAATAGAATAATGGCAAGAACAAATAAAAGAAATACCAAAAAAAAGAAAGAAATACAGAACTCACCCCTGTAACTGCTGTTCCTGTCCAAGCCCAGGCCAGGGGAAGTAGGTACCATGGAGCTTTGGCAATCATGAAGAGCCCCAGTGTGTATGAAGTTACTGATATCAAAACTGACTTCAATGCCTTTCCATCGTCAATCTCGAATACCTAGTGCAGTAAAACACAATCTTAAAATCAAAGTTGCACCATGGATAGCAAGTTACTAACCAGTGGAAACAAAATATTATTTCTATTTTGGCCACTATATGAGTCCATTTTTGTTCGTCATTGTAATAATGGAGACTGACTTGAAGATATTTCACAAAAGGGACTGGATACTCATTTTTGTAGTTTTTTTATACAAACAGTACATCTCATTCGGAAGAAGTGTGACTGTGTGAGCAACTAATGTACCAATGTCAATTACCAGATTCTAAAGGAAATAAGCGAACATTTAGATTTTCAAAAACCTTTGTCAGAGGAAATAATAATACCTTCTTTGGTAGTGACTCAGTAATATCTCTCATTGTGACGTTATCAGGTAGTGGTTCTCCAATTTGTCTAAAACCATATTTTTCACTTAATTGTTTTCTCTCCTCTGCAGAGTCTAAGGGTGCAGGTGCTATCGGAACTGCAACAGCTTGTATAACATTTTTCTTTCTCGAGTAAATTAAGCAGCCTTTCTGTTTCGAGCTTATCTGAGGTAGACTTTCCCACTTTAAACAATATGTTCCTGTTAATATATTCAAACAAAAGATTGTACATGAAGCTGGTAAGACACAATGCAAAATCCATCCAAAACATCAAAGAGATTCAGCTATTGTTACAGTTTTCAGCTTAGTTATCAAGCTTGGCCTAAAACCGTGCAATGCATAGTAATCTTAGTATTCATATCTTAAATGCAAAATTGCTTTAAAGCTTTCCAGAATATCAAGGTGAACCAATATATCAATATGAATATGTTTGTTAATAATTAACATTAGCATTTGTCTGATAACACTGTTGCATCTTATTCCGTTTCACTAAACAATAATTTAGTTAAGACGTTTATCACAAAAAGGGAAAGTCGAGAGATTTTTAGATTAGAAAAGGGTCTTTAGTTTAGCAGTTCAATTTTCTAGGAATATTATGCTCATGATCCAAAATTCGCAAGGAATGACTAATTCCAAGTTACTTTAAGCTATTCCAAATTTTGTATCCAAAATTCAGGGAGAAACAAAAAGAACAACAATTCAATTTACAGAAAGGAAAATTTATACAGATGAAAATCCACATAATGTAGCCACTAATTTTCAGTAATCAATTACACAACTAAACCCTCACAGAAGTAACATGCAATTACCATTCATAGAAGCTACATTTAAGTGTTCTATTAACAATCAAGAAATTTCACCTTCAATTCAAGAACGGAAAAGGGACAAAAATGGCCTTGAAATACTGTATATAGAATAAAATTGCCCTCCATTTGGCTGTAGGTCCAAAAATGGCCCTGAATTATTATAAATTGGGCAAAAATGCCTTTGTGGTGGCAAATTGGCCCAATTATGCGCCCATCATGTTAATGGAAACCTGTATCCCCTTTTAAACTTTTATATCTTTGCTAAGGTTATTGAAATAAGTGGGATAGCTTAATTATAGTTTTTTCATTCTTTTGTCTAAAGTAATTATTGTCCGTGTTTATAATAATAGATTTGGTGTTTCTTCATAGGCGCTTTTCTTGGCTAAATCCCACACTTTAATTGTGTTTTGTGCTTTGCGCTTAAAACTCCATCAGACTTTGGCGTTTTTCGCTTTTGACTACTCTGAGCTACTAATTTTCAGTAATTAATTACCCAGCTAAATACTCACAGAATTAACCTGCAAATTACCATTCAAAAAGCTACATTTAGGTGTCCTCAAT
Source organism: Solanum stenotomum (assembly GCF_019186545.1). Lineage (NCBI taxonomy): Eukaryota > Viridiplantae > Streptophyta > Magnoliopsida > Solanales > Solanaceae > Solanum > Solanum stenotomum. The sequence goes on from NC_064290.1 coordinate 54,043,261, forward strand.
TCAAGAAACAAAAAAACAAAATCGTCGATAGACCCCCACCACCACCACAACAACAACACATTGACACCCACAATTAACTCAGTTCAAGCAAAAATGCAGACGAAAACCTACAAGTCTAGCTACTAATTTTCAGTAATCAATTACATAGCCAAATCCTAACAGAACTAATCTGCAATTTACCATCCAAAGAAGCTCCTTTTAGGTGTTCCATAATCAAGAACACAAAAAATAGACCCCC
>NC_064290.1:54043513-54089061 GCF_019186545.1 Solanum stenotomum
CCCCCCCCCCCCCCACACACACACACACATACAAAAAGTTAACCCTGTTCAAGAAGCAATGCACCCCACGAGAAAATACTAGTAATTTTTATACACATACCTGTAGAAGCAATTTGCCCAATTCTAGTGCTATGAACTGATCTTTTCTTGGAAGCCTATACATTAGAAACCAAAAAAAAAACATAAACTTACAACCAAAATTCACCAATACAAGAACAGTGGAAGCAACTAAAAAAAAAAGGATTTTACCAAGAACAGGAAACCAGAGTTTGCAACACTGCAAGCCATTATAGAGCAAAATTTGCAGAACAAGAACTCACAAAAAACCAAAACCCCACTTAGATTTTTTGGTTCTTTAGCCCTTTTCTTCTCACCCCTTACCTCTTTAACCAATAAAAATTGGTTCTTTACTGTAAAAAATGGTTCTTTATTATAAAAATTGGTTCTTTATTGAAGATAAAGAGTGAAGGGAGGAGAAAGGACCAAAAACTCTTATTTCTGTTGAAGTGATTGGGCTAAGCCGCTATAAGGGCATATGGGGGTTAAGCAATTCACATGGGGCTATATATTGCACTTTGAATTTGAGGTATATAACACATCAACAATGGCTATTTGGACCAAATGTGGATAGAAACTTGTGTTGGGATTTTGAGGGACCCCTTTGAGCTATACTTGCAGACTTTTTGTGGTCAATTTGTAATTTGTCAATTTCTTTGGTTCATTAGAGTTCACTAATTTTTGAAAGTGGGAGTGTTTTTCATTTTATTGGTTTGGATGGTTGCTACCTACCTATCGTTTGATCGTGTAACGATCACACCAACTTGATCGTTACTACAATAGGAATTTTCATCGTTAGATAATAATGAATTTAAAGATATGATATAATAAAATTTAAGTAGTAGTCAAAACAAACATTGTTTTATACAATACAATAGGTAAGAATCATCCAAACAAGTTGTTAATGTTTAGGTACTTCAAAATTAACTTTAATTCGTATTAGACAAAATTTGAAAATCAAGGTCTAAAGTTACAAACTTCAAACATACGAGTCCAAAGTTGGCTTGTCAAAACTCAACGTCATACCTATAAGCTATAAGTATAAAGTTGATTTATTACTTGTGCAGTTCACTTTTCATACATTTAAACTTGACAATTCCCAATTTTAGATCTATATATCTAAAGATTGGTAAGTTTAGACCTGAATGAGTAAAGTTGAAATTAGTACAGATCTAAAATTAGCATACTCTAGCCTCATAGCGAAATTGAATTGCAAAGATACAAAAATACTTTGTGTTTGATACAAGTTTTAATCGTCAATGGTATTTTGCGTGAAATAAACGTTTCTATCAGAATCATGATTCACTATGAAGCAATCAGACAAATTAATTAAAATCATTTCATCTTTAGTAAGAAAACACAAGTTCAGAACTTGAAAATGTCAAGTCTCTTAGTAAGATATAAATTTACTTGTACAATAGACAATCACACTCTTTATATCTCTATCTCTTAACAATATATCGCTTTGGAAAGCATTTATATTGCTTGTAGTGCAAATGTTGGAAACAAGTCTTTGACTGTCTTTGGTCGAGCAATTGCTACATTTCTCGAACAATCATAATTTATATAACTTTTCTATCTCTTTTTCAAGAAAATGAGTCTCAAACAGTTAGTTCTTACCTCTCAATTTTTTTTATACATAGATTTACCTAGCGTGAATTTAAATTTATTGATCAAGTAAATTTCAAACTAAATATCTAAAAAAAATAATCATGATTTAAACACTTATCATGTGCTCAACACATCTCTAAAAAGTTTTCCACCATTAAAACTATGAAATCATAAAGTCCATTAATGTTAGGTTCTATTTGTGGTCTTGTGGACGGTGGACAAGTGACCCATTGATAAAAGTGGCACTGTACAACAAACGGCTTATGTCAATTAGTTTTAATCGATTTTGATAGTCATTAGTCGGAATACGAAAAATGTCTTAATCTATGATTTTCAAGTTGATTTAATTTTTCTTGAATTAACAAAATATTGAATCTCGAGTTTCAAACTGAAATATCATAATATTAAATTCTTACTTACAAATTATAATGCACAAAGCCTCCACAATTTCACTTTTATGGTAAACTNTTTTAAATATTTATTTTTCTTCTTTTGGCAGATATTAGATATCAAAAGAATAAAAAAAAATTCAAAAAATTGACAAAAAAAGATAAATGGTAATCCTGGCCAAAGAGAGGTGCCATGTCAGACTTTTGTTATCCAGCTTTATATATATATATAGATATATAGATTTTACTTCAATTCTTCTTTTATATAGTAGTTGTGTAGTACACTCCCTTCTTGGTAAAAATGACATTTATTTCAAGTTAATAAATATATCGCATATATTATGTGTTTGTACGTAAATTAGATTTAGCATTTAATTTTAATTAATTTAACATGTATTTTTGTCATAATAAATCAGTTAATTATAATAAATTTATATGGTAAAAAGGTCAATATCATTTTTGCTCTAGGTAAGAATGAAGTTAAATTGAAGCCATCAAAATTCATAGCTAATATTAAGCTCCCATTTAACTACGAATTTTAGGAGTATTTAAAAAAAATAAAAAATATATATATTATTTGTTCATGAAATTTGATTAGTTTTTAAGTTCTAAAATGGTCCAGAGGTCTTAGATTCGAGTCTTGGGTATGAAAAAGTTCATGTTAGGGAGAACTTCGCTCTTAAATGAATCTTATGCGACGTGAATCTAATTTAATCAAATCTCAATATAAATATCGAATACAAAATGAAAAATAAAAAAATTCATTTTATTTTCATTCCTAATTATAAAAAATGATAATGTTAACATTAGAACTTTGCGTGAAGTAATTAAAAAAAAAGTTTATTCTTCTTTTAATAGATATCCAAGCACATGAAAAGCCGAGAAGGAAAGGGAAAATAGAAAGAAATGACAATTTTGTGTACATTTCCTAGTGTAACAAGTCTTACATTTTGTAGGTAAAGGTAGGATCGAGTGATCAATAAGGTTCGATGAAAATTATAAGAGAAATATACGTCATTAATTCTTATAGTGTTAATGTTATTACTGCATTAATGATTTTTGTATATCTTGCTTTTAAATCATATAATTTTATTTTATAAAAGTTTAATTTGATATCAACTGAATGAGACATTGTCCATCACCATTCTATATAAATTTACAAGCAAACAAAGTGGCTTCACATCAATTTACAAGGAAAAAAATGTTAAAGAGTAAGTATCGAGCTTGATAGTGATTTTTTTCCTCATAAAGTATGCTTTATTCTAGAATTATTTTCTATTGAGTGTTTAATTTATTATATTGAAAATAACGTGCATTGATACAATCTTAAGAATAAATTGTTTACTTGTAAAAAATACCCAGTATCTAATTATTACATAAAAAAAGAGTTTGAGAGACCTTATTTTATTTTTAGATAACTAATTTTCAGTACTATTATTCCACAATTTGACATAAATAACTTAGTTTGATACTAATAATTAATCTTGACATAACCCGAGTTAATAATTAAATAAAAAATAAAACTGTATTAAATTTTTATCTCACATACATCTTTAAAAACTTTAAGTAGATGTATAGTTTATTAAATTAACTTTGTTAATAATGCTTTAAAATTTTAAATTTAACTATTACTTTATATAATTATTTAATATTAAAATTAGTACAAAAAAAACTCACTTAATTTGCAAAATAGATAAGTAAAATGAAATATCTACTCTCTCCATTTATTTTTAATTGTCATGTTATGCTTTTCGAAAGTCAATTCCACTAATTTTTAAAAGTAAATTAGATCATATTAGTTCAATATTTTAACATTCAAAAGCTACACAAAAAGTACGACCGTGTATCGGTCGATTCAGTTTAATTTTACAATTTATCTGCTTGAGTTATCGGTTATCGATTTGTAAACATGCTAAACTATTATAGAACCATTAAAATATTAACTTATCAATTATTGATTTATTAGTTATTAATCGTTATCGATTTAACCGTTAATATTTGATTAAAAAATATGGAAAATCACTTATAAACAAGGTGACAAACCAAAGAAATCATGCATACGAATTGACAGATTTCATTTTTGCTCAAAAGCAAACACTATCACATTGTAAAATAATCAAGAGTTTGATACAGACAAAAATAAAAGTATGAAATTAAACTCTAAGTCAAGGACTATATGTAATAAATGATATAAATATAATTATTTATTTTTCAATATGTTATCGGTTAACCCGTTAAGAAAATAACATCAAACCATTCAGAAACGATAATAAAAAAATTAAAACCGTTATCGAAATTGCTAAACGAATAACCCATTACCGATAAATCAATAACATTTTTTCGATTCAAATTATCGATTTCAGTTCGATCTTGAACAACTCTAACGAAAAATACTATAAATTACATTATTTTTATTTTTCTCATATCAATATAATGAATAAATAGATTTTAAAGTATTAATCAAAATAATTTTTAAGAAACTATGACAACTAAACAAAAACGTGGACGATTTTTTTTTCCAATACTTCTAAAAAGGGTAGTTTCCCATTAAATGACAAAATTTCCAATATGGGATATATATTGAAGTAAGACACTTGTAATATAAAATTTCCTTTTCCAAAGTCTACGTTGCCTTGCCTAAATGCCTTCCACGTCGTCGTTTTCTTACAAAAATCCATTCTTCTTCTTCCTCTTTATTCGTTAAGCGATCTCTCAAGCTTCAACAAAAACTATCCATTTTCAAAATATACACAAAAATTCACACAAAATATATGTATAGAAACACATATATTATATATATGAATAAATATATTTGTATGTATAGATAGTTTTTTTTTTGTGGAATTTGAAAGGAAGAAGGTGTTTTTTTGAATTATTAAGCGAAAATGGCATTGTTACGGAAATTGTTCTATAGGAAGCCTCCTGATGGACTGTTAGAGATCTGCGAGAGAGTTTATGGTACATTTTTTTTTTTTGTTTTAATTAATGGAGGTTTTGTAATTCTGGATTTTTGTTTGTTTTTATTTTAGATCGAGCTGGAATAAATAGAAAATTTATGATTTTTTGAGTTTTTTTTTTGGTTTGTACTTTATGTTTCAATGTGTGAAATATGTAATTATAATGGGGAAATGGAAATGTGAAGAAATGATTATTCTATGCATTTAAGAGAGTGGTTTAGTGGTTAATGAAGTGGGTTGAGCAACATGAGGTCTCAGGTCCCGAGACAAAAATATTTACTTTTCGTCTATTTCTAGCGTTGGTGGATAGAGTCACCTGCTACATATTGTTGGTGTGAGTCGACTAGTATCACGTAGAATTAGTTGAGGTTGGCCCGGGCACCACAGTTATCATGGTGGTAGGTGATAGGTATTTTGTGGAATTAGTTGAGGGGCGCTTAAGTTTTGTCTACCTGGTACATGTTGTCGAAAGGAGGTGACACGTATGACGTAGAGTTAGTTGAGGTGTGCACGAGTTGGCTCGGGCAACGTGTTTATCATGGTGGGAGGTTGTAGGTATTCCATAGAATTAGTCAAAGTGGGTATACGTTTTATCCACCTAGTACATGTTGTTGGTGGGAGGTGGCACATATATCGTAGAGTTAGTTGAGTTGTGCGCGAGTTGGCTCGGGAACCATGTTTATCATGGTGGGATGTGACAGGTATCCCGTGAAATTAGTCGAAGTGTGCACAAGTTTTGTCCACATGGTACATGCTGGTGGTGGTAGATGGCACGTTTGCTATAGAGTTAATCAAGGCGCACGCAAGTTGGCTCGGGCACCATAGTTATCATGGTGGGAAGTGACATGTATCCCCTGGAATTATTCAAAGTGTGTGCAAGTTAACCCGGATGTCACGGTTAACAAAAAAAGAAGAAGTGATTATTCTCTGTTAAGACATAGAAAATTGGAAAAAGTAATCATTTTTGTTGCCACTTTGAGGCCAGTGAAGATATATTTCCTTGTTTGGATTCGGAAAGGAGCTTTATTATTATTGAAATTGAAGAGGAATGTATTTGGGCCTTTAATACAAATTAAGACTAGACTTTAGCTACTTTTGGATAATTTGAAGTACATGTTTAGACCTGTATGCCAGCTGGCCCTCGGTGATTTCTTGATTATAAGAAAATATCAAAATATGGGATGTTAAGTTGGAATTGTGAGTGGATGAAGCGAGTTGAGGCAAAATGCAAGTTATCTTGCAATGAAGAAACTGTCATATACTTTAATTCACCTAAGCGAAATTCAGTTAATTTTTAGGGAAATTATGTTGTGATGACTATATTGACTGCTGCCAAGTTGGCGACGTTTGGCATGCTAGCTGAGCTGAGTCGAAGCATAAGCTGCTTAATGGGCAGAGGATTCAGCTCATCTTTTTCGCCCAAAATACTCTAGTGTACTACTTGGGAATATATAATTAAAAGCCTGCTTGTGCTTTGTTTAGTATATTTAATGAAATTTCTAAGTTTCTGCTACCAAATTAATCTAAAATAGTGCTTTTCCAAAGTATGGGTCATTTAGTTCGAAGGGTGGTTGTGCTGGACACTAATGCATACAGTTTCATTTGATCTCTCCGGTGTCTGATAGCACAACTGTTCAATTGGACTATTATAAATGAATAAAGGCTAAAGAAGTAATGTAACTATGTATGTGTTCTGATGATTAATGCAAATGATATTATTCTTAGAATATTTTGAAGTAAAAAAACCCAATGGTATGGCTTTAGTGGTCAATGAAGTTGGAGGAGAACCATGAGGTGTCGGGTTCAGATCTTGGTGGAGGAAAAAAACTAAACAGGTGTGGTGGAATAGTCAAGGTGCACGCAACTTGGCGCTTGACACCACCATCACTCAAGGCAAAAGAAAAAACTGAAGTGGAAAACTCCACCACTTAAGAGGTAGAGGATTGAACTGATTCTTTAGGCTGAGAATGTTCTCTATTAGGGTTAGATGAAAGGAAAACCATGTCACCCAGCAGAAAAGGTTAGCTTTCCAGCAGTTGTGAGTTGAACAGTTTTGATCAGTCATNACGCAACTTGGTGCTTGACACCACCATCACTCAAGGCAAAAGAAAAAACTGAAGTGGAAAACTCCGCCACTTAAGAGGTAGAGGATTGAACTGATTCTTTAGGCTGAGAATGTTCTCTATTAGGGTTAGATGAAAGGAAAACCATGTCACCCAGCAGAAAAGGTTAGCTTTCCAGCAGTTGTGAGTTGAACAGTTTTGATCAGTCATACTTTGATGTGTAGAACAAAAAGGTAAAAATACTCGAGGAAGTGATGCTCTAGATAATCTTCAATCAGTAGTGATTTTTTCAATTTTATCAAGTTTTGAGTACATGTAAATTAGGTATCTTACTCTTACGTGACCCAAAAAAAGGTGGAAGGAATGGAGAAAATACTGAATCTAATAAAGACAACAACTCAAATGTGATGTTATTCAATCAATGCCTTAAAAACTAAAAGGGACACTGTCAAGAAACACCTTGGCGTGCTTCCTTGAAGTGTTTCAAACAGTATTGTGACAATAGAATCCAAATTTCTTCTCCTTGAAAAGGGAGAAAAACGGAACTGTAATGTGGCAAGAGAAAATGGTTTTCACTGTTAATTTTATTTTCAAAATATTTATGTTTAGATTTCGACATAATGCAGGAGGCCGAGATTATTACAGCTGAGTCATGCCATCTCTGTTTATCAACACAAAAGTATTTTGTGACTTGACAATGTTAATGCCTGTTGGTACATCAGTTTTGCTAATAATTTGTTCTATTTTATATGCAGTGTTTGATTGCTGTTTCACCACTGATGTTTGGGAGGAAGAAAATTACAAAGGCTATGCAGGAGGTGTGATTAGTCAACTTCGGGATCATTACCCTGACGCGTCAATATTGGTTTTTAATTTTCGTGAGGGTGTGTCGCAGAGCCTGATGGCAAATATTCTGTCTGAGTATGATCTGACAATAATGGACTACCCTCGGCACTATGAGGGTTGCCCCTTGCTTTCAATGGAAGTGATGCACCATTTTCTAAGATCCGGTGAAAGTTGGCTCTCACTTGGGCAACAAAATGTGCTTTTAATGCACTGTGAACGGGGTGGTTGGCCAGTTTTGGCATTTATGTTGGCTGCGCTATTGATATACAGGAAACATTACACTGGAGAGCAGAAGACCTTAGACATGATTTATAAGCAGGCTCCTCGTGAACTTTTGTACTTGCTGCAGCCACTGAATCCAATTCCTTCTCAGCTAAGATACCTACAGTATGTAGCCAGGAGGAATGTGAACATGCAGTGGCCTCCATTGGATAGAGCACTCACATTGGATTGCATCATTATTAGGGCTATACCTAATTTTGATGGCGAGGGTGGTTGCCGGCCAATATTTCGTATCTATGGACAGGACCCGTTTCTAGTTTCTGATCGATCGCCAAAAATTTTGTTCTCAACTCCAAAGAGGAATAAAGTTGTCCGGCATTACAAGCAGGTAATATGTTTTTTTCCTCTACTAAAATCATATGTTACTTCCAAAGGGTTTATGCTATCTTTGAGGAAGGGTATCTTTATTCTATTTTGTTGATTAGACATGATGCTTGGTGCAAGTGGCGAAGCCAGGAATTTCACGAAGGGTGTCCTGAAATTGCACAACAAAAGCTTTTTTTAAAAAGGAGAAAAAAATTGTTGCTAATGAGATTCAAACACGCGAGCACTAGCTCATTGAAGGGGTCCGAAACTCATTAAATGGGTCTGAAACCACTGGGCCACAACAACCTATTTTGTCAAGGGTGTCCAAAATACGTTATTTAATCACTTTGTGTCATTTTACTTGTATATACAATATTTTTTTCCGACAAAACCCTGACATGCACGTGGCTCCGCCCCTGCTTGTTTCTAGGACTGACATATAGCCTTGTCAGATTCATTTATAGTTGAAAAAACACATGTGAATAGTGTCCAAATAGACCAAGGAACATATGGGGAACTTTATCTATGATAGTACAACTTATTGTATTTCAATGAGATCAATATGTTTGACTTAGAGTGGATCAACTACCTAATATTTAATTTTCTACAGTTCTCTCGCTTCTTTCATCTTCCCAAAGAAGCAATTTTACGGTTTTTCCTCTGCTCTATGACCTTGTTAATTTGTCAAGCGGTGGTCTTCCGTTGGGATTGAGATGTCTGATTTAGAGTGAATTGGACTATTTAACAAGTTGTTCTACTTGAACCTTGTGACATTTTGTTCTAATGCCATTATTCTTATGATTTTGCTCAAGTGGAGTTCAGTTGAGTTAGGTTGTTAATTTCACATGCTTGAAAATGCATGTACCTGTTATATCTTGGTCTTTCTCCCTCGCCCCCTCTTTCCCATTCTTGTTATGCATGCCCTCTTAGGACCCAACTGACTAGTATTGATTCGACATTCCTTATAATATCATTTCAGGCCGAATGTGAATTGGTTAAGATTGATATCAATTGCCATATTCAAGGCGATGTTGTGTTGGAATGTATTTGCTTGCACGATGATTTGGAGCGGGAACAGATGATGTTTAGGACCATGTTTAACACAGCTTTTATTAGGTCAAACATTTTGATTCTTAATCGTGATGAACTTGACACGTTATGGGATGCTAAAGATCAATTTCCAAAAGATTTCAGAGCAGAGGTATGTTTTTTTTTTTTGTTGTTGTTGATACTCTCCAGCTAGAAGCATATTGTAATTTATGAAAGTTATGCTCTGGATGAAGGTTCTTTTCTCAGAGATGGACACTGCTGCTTCTGTTCTTCCTGTAGATTTGTCCTGTTTTGAGGAGAAGGATGGCCTACCAGTGGAGGCATTTGCCAAAGTTCAGGAAATCTTTAGCTCTGTGGATTGGATAAGTCCAAAGGCTGGTGCTGCTTGTAATGTGCTCCAACAAATAACCACGTCAGGTTTAATTCAGGAAAATTTGGAATCCGTTCCTCCCCTGTCTACAGACACTAGCATGCTCCTCGATCAAGCAAATTTGGAGACTCCTGGAGAGAGGAAGGGACCTGCACCAGTGGACAATGATGCAAAGGGCTCGTCACCATTTACATTGGAGCAGCAGTCTATGTCATCCATAAAATCATCCTCCAAAGTACAACAAAGTGACCAACAGAAAGTTGAAGCTCAATTTATTGGGACCAAAAGTGAGATGAAGGTGTCAAAACTGCAGCCGTCAATTCCTCGTTCAAAACCTTCTCCTGCTGACCTTAGTACAGAACCTAGTGTGTCTTCTGTGCCATCACAACAGTCCCTGTACGTTCTTCCAACGTCGGAACATCCTCCACTTATAAAGAAGTTGGATCCTCATGTACAAGAATGTGATAAGCTGAATGACCTTCCTTCCCTACCTGAGACCAGGACTCCACCCTTCAAGACCAGCATTCCAACTTCACCTTCATCCTCATCCATACCTGGGAAGGATCAGGGTATTGGTATTGGACTAGTTCTATCTCCTACTCCAGTGACACCAGCACCGCTCACTCCTCCCATGAAGGATAAATTAGTCACTGGAACTGTACCTTATGCATCTCCGGCTGCTCTACCCAGAACCCAAGGTCCTCCAATTGTATCCTTGAAGGATGAGAAACCTACTTCGTCTCAACCTGATACATATCTGCTTCCTCTAGCAGCACAGAAGCCAGATCATAAAGGAGAACCTGCTTCACCTCCTCATCTTACTGGGTTGTCTCTGTCTCCTTCCCCCTTGGCACCATCACCACAGACTCCTCCTGTGAAGGATAAACTAGTCACTGGAACTGTACCTTCTGCATCTCAGGCTACTCCACCCAGAACACAATGTTCTCCAATTGTTTCCTTGAAGGATGATAGACCTACTATGTCCCAATCTGATGCACCTCTGCTTCCTCCGACAGTGCAGCAGCCAGCTTATGAAGGGGAGTCTACTTCACCTCCTCGGACAGCGCAGCAGCCAGGTGATGAAGCTGCTGAAAAGGAACCTACTCGACCTCTTCATCCTTCTAAAAGTTGTCCTCCATCCCTAGCTCCTCCTAATTCCTCTTCTCCATCAGCTGCCATTCCCTTTATCAAACCTTTAGAACAACAGTTCGTCCAGAGTAGTAATTTTTCACCACCACCACCGCCACCGCCACTGCCATCGTCACAACATCCAATCCCTCTATTGAACGAGAATGTTGCTTCCATTGGTGGATCACCTCAGCCACCTGTTCCTCCCACTCCACCTTTGAAGGAACATTCAGTTTTCAGAGGGGTGCCATCACCTCCACCACTTCCGCCTCCACCTCCACCTCCTCGAGACTCATGCCCATTATTTACACCCCCAGTATTGAGCAAGAATTCTGTCTGTACTAGTGAACCACTTGAACCAGTCCCAACTTTGAAGGGAAGTTCAGCTTTTAGAGATAAGTCACCGCCACTACCACCACCTCCTCCTCCACCTCCATGCCAGTTAACTACAACCCAAATGTTGAACACAAATTCTGCCTCTATTTGTGAACCGCCTCCACCTCCACCTCCATCTCCACCTCCACCTCCACCTACTCCACCTTTGAAGGACAAAGTTGTTCCCCCAACCAGGGTGCCACCACCCCTGCCTCCACCTCCTCCTGTGCAATCTATGAAGGAGAACTCCTCGTTCAATGGTGGACCCTCTCCACCTCCACCCCCTCCTTTTCCTGCTGCTCAAGCTTCTAAGCCTGCGAATGTATCTGCAATGCCACCACCTCCTCCTCCTCCTGCGTTGGGTTCTCGACAAAGTGTCCCTTCTGCTCCCCCTCCTCCAGTCCCTTCTCTTAAGCCTGATCTAAAAGCAGGTGCTGGTATGATACAGTCAGCATCCAAAGGTAGTAATCTCCCTACTTCTCCATCTCCACCCCCACCTTCTGCTCCTCCACCTGGCTTAAAGGGACGAGGACCATTGTCTCGTACCATGAATTCAAGAAGTCAGTCATCAAAGAAACTGAAGCCTTTGCATTGGTTAAAAATATCTAGAGCAGTCTCAGGAAGCTTGTGGGCCGAGGCTCAAAAATGTAGTGATGCTCCCAAGTAGGTGCTAACTATGAGTGTGAAATTAGCCATTAGTCAATTTTCTTAAAATTCTTTCCAGATATAACTTCTGAGGTCCTCCAATTTCTATTTGATAGGGCACCAGAGATTGATATATCAGAGCTTGAATCCCTCTTTTCAGCTGCAGTTCCAACTTCAGGACAAGGCAGTTCAGGTGGGAAAAGGAATTCGGGGACCTCAATGGGACAGAAGCCGGAGAAAGTGCAACTGGTAATTGCTTATGACTATATGACATCTGAGGTTCCTTGTAGATTTTCATAAAAAATTTCCCTAGATCATTTTATCTTTATACAGTCATTTGCAAAGTTCCTGGTGCAGGTGTTCCATGGTTTGACATAAATCTCAGAATCTTAAATATTATGAACAGTCTAATTCTAACGTACACTTTCTGATCATGGTCTTGTACTTCATTACTTCCTTTAATGCAGCTTGTTCCCCAATCCCTCTTTCTTGACACGATTCTGTGTTTTCATGTGGTTCCTTTTTGGATCAGCTAGTTTTCAGCTTAAGAAACTTTGTTTTCAGAAGGGTTTCTGGAATGAAATTCTTTGGCTGAAATTTGGTACTTAATTCCTAAAAACCTTAGTGTGTAAAGAGAGAAGCACAGTGCTGACATTTTGTAGGCATTTTTGCTCTCAGTAATCTTTATTTTTCTTTTTAATGTAATATCACTTGATATATAGCATGTTTAGATAGGAGGTCGCACTGATTCCTTAAAAATCATACTTAAATTTACATATAAATATTAATTCCAGAATGGACCATGGTTGGATTGTCTAGAATGTCAAATCTGAAAGCTGTCAAATGTGCATGGTGTTATTCATTCAGAACCGTCCCTTAATTACTGAATAACATAATTAAAGACACTAGGACCAATAGTTTCACTATTGAGGATGCCAAACCTTATGGCAGTTGGTCCTTTTCTTTAAAAGAAAGTTGTTGGAAAAAAGGAACTGCATAGGTCAGTGCACTGTACTGAGGCAGCCGTGTAATTGGATTTTAATCTTTATTCACATTGTTTGAATCTAGGGTCAACAGATTTATTATACTCATGATTGAGGTCGGCCCTTTCCCCGACTTTGCGTGAACGCATGATTGGATGTTTTGTGCACCAGTCTGCCTTTTTGTTTAATTGAGGGTCAGTAAAATATAAGCTATTGCTTTACCTTATCAAAAATAAATAAATATCAGCTATTGCCAGCTATTGCTGCACCCAAGAGTGTGACCTAGTGGTCAAGGAAGTTGGGGGAGAACCATGAGGTCTCAGGTTCTAGTTCACACTAGGTGATTTCTTCCAATATGTCAAAGCTTTGGTAGAAAACATCACCTGGTATCTGTGTTGTGCTGGTGGGAGGTAGCAGTATCCGGTGGAATAGTCGAGGTGCGCAAGTTGGCCAGACATCACGTCATAAAAAAATTATTGCTTTTATTCTAACAAATATTTACATTGTTCTGTATCTTAAAAAATCTAATTAATAAATTATGTCTCTTAGGCCTGTAGATTGGGATATTTTACAGTTATATAATACCATGGTGATTGGACAAACAAAATCTTTTAATTCTGCTTCTCAAGTTTGTTTCCACAGATTATCTAAGCTTCTTTGTCACAGATTCAGTGAAAAACCTATTCATGAGTAACATCTGATAGAATCCATTTCCACCTGATACTCATATAGCTCTGTGGAAGCCACTGCCTGTTCTCTCCTCGCATATAGCTGCGGAGAAAAGATGGAAGTGTGGCACTATTTCAGCTCTTCCATGTTCTAAGAGAGCATTTACCTGAACTCTATTTTGGCAGGTTGATCATAGACGAGCTTATAATTGTGAAATCATGCTTTCTAAGGTGAAAATACCACTGCATGAAATGCTGGTAAGCTGTATACATATACAATTGGCTTTCTTTTTGGATAGTATGGTTATTCTAGAATATATATCTCTGACATACAGCTGTTTGTACCAATTGTTTGTATTCATCTGTGTCATATATCTTGGGTAATCATTTATCCACTTCTGTATGCCTGCAGTAGGGTGGTGCTGTTATCACAATGATTCATTTGACATTTCAAGTTCTAATAGTTAAAGCATGTTATGTGTCCCATATTTTATAGCTTCCAGTGTTTGACTGATTTTTGTGTTCTTGATAAGCAATTATTGTAAACTGTGTGCCATTGTTCTTAGACTGCTTATCTGTATAATTTTCACTCCCTTCTGTTTTCTCAATTTTGTACTTAACTTCCTCTCAGAAATATGAATAACAATCACATTGTAGACCTTGTTAGAGATTCTTTGCGAGATGTTCAGTTTTCAAATAAACATCTGTAGTAACAATATCCATGCTTAAATGGGAACTTACTATTGATTTGGACTCTGTCTGCTTAATTGTATTGGTAAAAAACTTACGTCTTTTAATATCGTAAGACTCTACTTTATTGTATAACCAATGTACATATCCCTGCTGATTTAAGTATAATCTGATATTTAAAGAAAACAAAGCCATTCAAGTATCACCTATCCCGAGACAAGGTGTTTGTACGAGTTGAATCTTGTAATCACAAACTTTAGTCCTGGTTGTGCACTTTTTGCATGCTAAATGTTCTCATTTTTAACCTTCTCCACCTCTTCCTGTCATCTCTCTTTGTGATGGTCCGTGGACCATAATCCTGCATATAGTCGAGTTACATTGAAATGTGATTATTTCCAAGAATGACGTACACACACACCCCTACACCCAAACACTTCTTTAGATTAATTATATATTGGTGGTGGATGGGTAATTGTTCTCCTTATATGGTTTTGGACAATCCTTACCTCATGAGCTAGCTTTTGGGGTTGAGGTAGGCCCAAGGTCCATGAATATAACGTCAATTGTGTGGATTATTTTCTGTTAAAAGTTGGATTATGCTTCCAATTGTTGGCTACCAATTTTTAATAATTTCAACAGAACTCGGTGCTTGCACTGGAAGATTCTGCACTAGATGTGGATCAGGTGGAGAATCTGATTAAGTTTTGCCCAACCAAGGAGGAGATGGAAACTCTCAAGGTGAAAGATCTGATTGAAAAGAGTTAAGGAAAACTAATAATTAAATGTACATAGGAACACAGTGAATAACCTTGTTTTAGTTGCATTTCTGCTTCAGGGTTATAAAGGAGAGAAGGAGAAGTTGGGTCGATGTGAACAGGTTTGTTCATTGTGAAATGACCTTTTTTTCTTTAATTTTGCTTACTATCCCACTTTATCCTGTATGGAATTGATTGGACCATTTATATAGTAACATCTAATTGTAAGATCTCTTCGTTGTTGCAGTTTATGTTAGAGTTGATGCAAGTACCACGAACAGAGTCCAAGCTGCGAGTTTTTTCGTTTAAGATTCAGTTTGAATCTCAGGTGAGAAGATGGCAGATGCCAACCTCCTGGTTCTATTCTTTTACTGATTGAGCTGCTATATTTTCTATTTTAATAGATTCCACTTGGCCTGGTTCTGCTGCCTCTTTGCTGCACTGGGAATGTTTCGCTTGCTGACAGCATATTTGTTCTCTTTCAATTTCAGGTTTCTGAGCTAAGGAAGAGTCTGAATATTGTGAATTCGGCAGCTGATCAGGCACATTTCTTTTGTTTTTTCTTTCCACCTTTAATGCTTTACCACTTTTAGATGAGACAAGAGGTTTCTTTCTTGATGCTGTCCTTGAATATCATCTTCTCTTTGATGTTGTAATCAGATAAAAGGTTCATCAAAATTGAAAAGGATTATGCAAACAATTCTCTCTCTCGGAAATGCTTTGAACCAGGGAACTGCTAGAGGTGGGTAAACATCTCTTTTATTTTCAAGCATATCTGCTATTGATTTCTTCATTGTGGCGTCTTATTTTTCTCTGAGGGAGTGAGTTGAAGAGTTCCCCTACCCAAAAGAAAAGGAGTGACCTGTTTGACAAATGACAAAAGAAATTACACAATATATGGGGGTGTGGAATTGAGAAATTAAATACACATCATCAACACTTAAACCTATTAGCTTAGACCATTCACCTATGTTGGTGCACTTACCACATCAAATAATCAGGTCCAGCTTTGTATAGAAGATTAACTGATGTTGTTCCTGCTAAGGACCAACTAAACTTGCTTTTTTCAAATCCCTGTAGGGTGGAAACCACAGCCTGTAGGGTGGAAACCACAGCCTGCATGTCTGTTATTTGAATAGGTCTAATTCTTATGGAGATTTACCCAATTATGTTTCATGAAATTTTTGGAAAATTGGTCCCACCAAAAGATTTCCAAGTTGAGAACTTCTTCAGCAGTAGAAATCTAAACTCTAGATAAGGAAAACATGTCAAATAAATCAACTGGGTATGGCTCAAAGCTTTTCTGATGAAATGATATATCTCTGCAATTGTCATCTCCTTTGGCTTTTCTGGTCTTGAAATTATTGAAAAATCCCTGCTTCATTTAGATGATAAATGCAGTTCTTACAAAAAAAGAAATCTTTGAGCAATTATCTTCGTCTCATCTAATAATCTCTTGATGATTTCTGTAGGTTCTGCTGTTGGATTCAGGTTAGATAGCCTCCTAAAACTAACAGAGACACGTGCACGGAACAATAAGATGACTCTCATGCATTATCTTTGCAAGGTACAGTCTTTGATCGGCACTCTTCTTGATGAAAGCATGATGATATGGTTGACTAATATTTTGGGGGTGGTGTTTTCTATTACACACATATTTCCTCCTATCTTGAGCAGAATGCAGATTAAAATTTGTTCACTTAGTCCCCAATTTCTTGGCAGATCTGATTGTTTTCTGAAATAAATGAGTCATAGCATTTCATTTATGTGATGCTTGGTCAGTGATTAGTAGAATGCACATTAAGATAAAGCCAGCTTTCAAGGACATTTGCTCGTTTGGAAGGGATCATCTATGTTGAGCATGAGTTAAATTTTCTCTTATCTGTGACCTGAATTTACATAATCAGATCAGCTGATTGCACCTTCTCTCATTAGATCCTTTTCAATTGTGTCCCAGGATCATCTGTAAAAGAAATCTGTATCGGCTTTTATCTAGCTAAAAGTATCTATTTCTGAAGTTAGTAAAGACAAATTATAAATTCAACCCTAACTGGTCAGGTTGAGAAAAAGGAATTAGTGTCTGAAGTTCGTTGGATAAATCAGGGATTATCTCTTTACTTGGGTTTTTGAATCTGTATATAAGTTGATTATAAGAAGCTTAGCTGAAAGGAAGAATAAAAGTCTTATTTTAAAAATAAAAAACAAAATAAAGAATGACTAGATGCACAGGAATGGATCTTTTCTCACGACATGCAATCAAATCACAAAACTTGGCTTTTTACATTGTTATCAGCTTCCTCGCATTTATCAAATCAATCTATATAATTATCTCTATCCCAAAAGTTGCATGGCGCATGTGGTACTTCCAGATTTCTTATCCTATTGATGTTAAATTATCCTCTAGCACTTAGGCTCTGACCAGTATGAACCTTTTCTTTATAAAGTGTTACCATAACAACTATGTGTCTTTATATTCACTATTTTCTTGTCATTGCGCTGGTATCTTACTACTTGTAACTCAAGATTTTCACTTGGGAAAATGATTTGAATTTGAGTTTACCTTATGTTAGCAACCAGCATATTTTACAAGATGCTTAAAGAAATTTTCTCTGCCAGGTACTTGCTGACAAATTGCCCGAACTGCTAGATTTTTCTAATGATCTTTCTAGCTTGGAACCTTGCGCAAAGGTATCATTATTTGGACCAACCAATGATAAGTTCACTGTAGAAATATGACTGACAATGGTCTGATTAAAAATTTTCTGCAGATACAACTGAAATTTCTTGCAGAGGAGATGCAAGCTATTAGCAAAGGACTGGAGAAAGTTGTACAAGAACTGTCTATGTCTGAGAACGATGGACCTGTGTCTGAGAATTTCCGTAAGGTAAGTCATGACTACATAATACTGATTTCTGTGTACCGTCAGATTCTGTCTCTTCCTCTTTCTGGACCACTCTACCCGCTCAATCAAAAATGAAAATAAATAAGCGTGATGTTGGCATCCACTGAGATGCGCCGAAGTAGTGATCACAGTAGATGATAGCGCATTTTAAGAAGCCGAATCCTCCTAGATTCCACTATGCAATTCAGAACTGAAAAATTCTCTCGTGATGAAGGCTCTAATTCACTTCTATTCTTTCTTATAATGGATAATGAGAAAGAAAAAGAATTCTAAGTCAAGACACTCCTTGGTAATATATAATGTTGAGCAGGAAGAGCAAAAAGTTCTCACTGTAATAAAAAACACCAAGAGCGGAATGGGGATCTGTGGAAGAATAAAGATCCTAGTAGACGAGCAGAGCATTATACCAAATCGGAAATCTAGAGTGGTGAAGAAGATAGGAAAAGAAGTGTTGTCAGAGGGAGCCACAAACAAGAGAGAAAACATTTATTCTTTTGTAAGACACTGACCTTCTTTTATCCCAGCTCCTCCCTTTCCTCAATCTGATGCGTAAGACCTGAAACAGCCAGCCATCCACTTTCTAGTTTTGTACCCATAAGCTGTGGTACTGGTGTTAGAGCTGTATAACTGCTGACATATGTGCACTTTCAAGGGGGTCTTATGATCATGAGTAGATATGCTGTGGAAAGCCCTAATTGACTTGGGACTTTGGTTCCGGATTGTAAAGATATGGCACCTGGGCCTAACTCAACCCCAAAAGTTAGCTCACAAGGGGAGGATTGCCCAAGTCCATATAAGGAGACCACCAATCCATTCCCCAAACAATGTGGTACTTTTACCCACTCTAATTCCCCCCTTCACGCCCAGGCCCAAATAGAGCATGGACCGGGCATCCAAACGGAGATGGACCTGACTCTGATACCATGACCATCTCATCTAAAAGCTTACCCACTTCAACAATCATTGTTGTCCTGGGCATAATTTAGTTTCTTTTCCTCATTGGTCCAAGATAATCCCCTGGTTTGAGATGAAAGTATGGGAGTTCTGTTTCTTTTTTACTTCATCTCATGTCATCCTTAAGCTTGGTAACTTCATCATCCTTTTTGATCATTCTTGATTAAGACGAGGAGGAAAAAAGCACTCATGTATCCTTGTCACTGGAATGGGATTCCTCTTATTAACTCTTTTCTTATTCCTATTCTTTTTTTTTACTTGGGATAGCCGATGGAATCAAAAAAGAGATCTTGAAACATTTTGTTTGCACATGTTGTGCTGGTAGAACAAGAGAGATCAGAAAGTAGACAATGAATATTCTCATTGATTAGTATAATTGCCGTTTGCCAGGCTTTGAAGGAGTTTCTCTGTTATGCTGAAGGTGAAGTGAGGGCCTTGGCTCAACTTTATTCTGGTGTGGTAAGTCTTATTCCTAACAGCATTTTTCGTGGTCGTTTGGTGTCTTACCACATTGAGATGTTCCTAACGGTATGTTTTTCTTCTTTATGTTCCAACAGGGTAGAAATGTTGACACATTGATTCTATACTTTGGAGAAGATCCAGCTCGTTGCCCATTTGAACAAGGTAATGTTTGATAAGTGATCATCTAAAAAAAATGTGCTTCAGATTTTCTGTGATCCCTTGCCTTGTGGTAGCGTTTGTTCATATCACTAAATATTTTGAGTTTACTATTCTACATGGGTACACATTATACAAAGCATTTTGTATGATCATTTTCAAAACTGGTAACAAAGCATTTTGGATGATCATATGTGCACAGTTAGACCTGTAGCTATAAATGAGGTGCCCAGCTTAACGTCGTTCCTCTTTTTCCCCTAGTTATCACAACGTTACTAAACTTCCGAAGGATGTTCAATCAAGCCCTAGAGGAAAACCGGAAGCAGGTGGAGTTTGAGAGAAAGAAAGCAGAGAAGGAAGCAGTGGAGAAGCAGAAGATGAGTCATTCGGAGAAAACTTGACACCGTCTGGAATAATGTATTCTTATATGAAAAGAGCATGATCATGTCTTCATTGAAAACATGAGAGCAACTTTTCTTTGTCATGGCAAAGCTTCATTGAGATTGAAGATTTCACGGGGAGCGAGAAATCAGTTATCTAATGGATATAAAGAACGATGTACATTTCTCTGCAGAAAAACTGGATAATGTTGGTTTAGGTTCAATGCCACCCACAGAGTTCTTCTATATCCTTGTTTATGAGAGGTAATCCCAGAACTGCATGCTGTTGCTGCCTATGTTGCTCAGACTCTCTAAAAAAATGTGCCCCTGGTGCATGTCGGATACTTCAAAACTAGTGCTTTTTTGAAGGATCTAACACAGGTGCAACAACATTTTTGAAGAGTCCGAGCAACATAGTCACTTGCTGCTCCTTTTCTGTTTACTGACCCTTTCTATAACTCTTGTTTTTTTTGTTTATTTCATTTCAACTTTCTTGCAGAATCTTAGAGTATGCAGATGGAATTACTTTGGTGAGGTAGGCTTATTGTACATATTTATTTATTAGGAAAAGAATGTAGAAATTCTTTGAGAAGATTTTTTTATTTTTTATTTTTTCAAAAAATGATAACATAGAAATTTGTTGTCCATTTTGTTAAATCTTTCAGTTAGTGTCATTTTTTATTCCCTGTATTTCATGGTGATGATACTAGTTCAGTCTTAGTTTTTGTGGTTCATCCTATTACCATATATTTTTGTATTATTATTTTTTTTCAATTCATTTTATGCAAGTATTTATTAGAGTTGAGATATAACTTTGTTTGATAATTATGATCTCTTTACAATGAAAATATATGAATAATTAGCTTGTTGTACTCATCCAAGTCTTGTTTTTTTCTAAACCATTTTTCAGTTTGCTAAAGTTGTGTATTTTTAAAAAGTATTTTTTGAAAAATACTTATGTAGTTTTTGCTTGGTCATGGCTTTCAAAAAGTATTTTTGTTGAGAAGTTATTTTTTTATTTATTTTTTAAAATTATCACTAGAACGATTGCTCTCTTAATTTATTTCTCGCTCATTTTTTTTTCTAATCTAAAGCTCCCAAACAGAGTATATTTGCTTTTTAATTGTTTCTTCAAAGTTGCAATTGAAGGTAACTTTGATATCAAGCTGTAATAACTAAAACAATCATTCCTTCGATTTCTTTCATTTTTATGTGATGATGTTTAACTCGATAAAAAAAATTAGTCAAAGTTGGAAGTAAACAACTTTTATGTTTATGTATGTAAATAATAATATAGATTTGGCAATATCACGTGCCGTCAACGCTCAGCATGTGGAGCAAAGTTCAAAAAGCCACCAAGAAACTAATATTTTTTTTAGTGGAAGCAATAAATTAATAAACTTTTTATATTTAACTTAAAATTATAATGCAAACAGTTCTGCACACTCTTCCAAGTCTCCCTTCTGTACATAAGAAAATAATAATAATAATAATAATAATAATAATAATAATAATCATCTCGAGCCCACAAGATGAATAAAGAATGTGTATAAATTTTCGTCTAAGTTGTGTTAGTTACGAATGTGTAAAAAACAGAAAAAAGTAAATTTACCTAGTAATGGTAGCCAGCGATCTCTCCTCTGAATATTAGTATTTTTTTCCACTAATGTCTCGTCTGGTAATAGTAGTTTCCTCCTCCCGCCATTTTACCCTTATAACGATCCTAGAACTCAAAGCAGTCTTACAGGACATAATAGGTAACATTTAACCTCTATACACTATATAAGTATGCAATCAGTCAATGATAAAGTTAGAATTTTCATTAAGAACATTCAAAAACTAATGTATACACACAAAAAATAACTTATGACCTATATACTTCGTATAATTTTATATATTATATAACATAATTATTTGACAAAAAAATATCCAACTATATATGGCTATGAAACTGACATCAAATCACCCTTCGTCTAAAATGACTCCGCTCATAACTCAAAGAAGGGTCATGTGGGGATAAAGAGAAAAATAATTAATTGAATGTGAAGCAATTGCAAACGACCATAAAGCAAAACAAAATAATAGGAAGGTCCCTTTAATTTCACGTGTTGGTGAAACATAACAGATCAACAACATTGCTTTTTTTTTTTTTTTTTTGGTCACAATCCAAATGCAGCCTTATCCACCTATGCTTTAATTTCACATGCTTAAAAATAAAAAAAAGGTAATTAAAAGATACATTATTAATTATTATTATTTTAAAAAAAAACCTTTTCTACATTCATCCCAACGTTCTTCACTTTTTTTCTTCCATTTAACATGAGTTAGGAATAGTGTTGGGGAAAATATAATAGAGTAAATAATAGTCTCCATTTAATTTATGTGATATTATTTAATTTGAAACATAAATTAAGAAGAGGATTATGAGCTCATGTATGAATTCTCAAAAGGCCTTTATGAATATTTTTTAATGTCTTGACTATTTATGATACATGAAAAGTAAATGATTAATTATTTATTTTCGAAAAACATCAAGTATTTCTTTCAGGTGCATATCTTTTCTTGAGTTCTACATTTCAACATAATTTATGAATTAATGGACTAGAATTGTGAAAGCAAAAATGTTTCATGTATAGAACTGTCTATAGGTTAGTTACGATATGTTTAAGGTTATAAAATTAGATCTATAAATAATTTATCAAGTACTATATGAAATTTTAATATGATTGTTAAAAAAATTGTTTATATTATATCAATATATTAAAGTTAAATTCTTTTTCAAAAACATGAGACATTGAGATATTCAGAAGTATAACACTTTTTAAATATTACATATTATAATTTATTTATTAATTATATATAATCATGCATAACAATAATTAAGTCCTGATGCATGCAGGAGGCCATAATGCACAAATTCATGGACTATTTTTTCACCCTAAACATTATCATTTGCCTCCCAATGCAATTGTTTTTTACCCCAAAATTCATCATTACTACAACTTTTTTCTGTTTAACCATTAGGGTAATATTTTTTCTGACTAATTGTTATATTATTATTATAGTTGTAGTGCATTTTTCCTCCTTAGGTAAATTATGGTTATTTTCTTATGGCGACTCGATTAATAGAGTATATATGATATAGTGTATCGTGAATAGTGGTGAAGCTATTTCTACGTTAAAAACTCATATCGTGTATAAAAGTAAAATTATATAGTATAAACTAACTTGGGAGTTTTGAAATAACAATACGGACATTTCTAATTTGAAATTATTATTGGAACTGAATCGTGAAATTAGTCATTTCTACATGCATCACGTCTTTTGGAGTACAGTCTTTTCTAAATCTTTATAATATATGGAGTACGTACTGTATGGTTTGATTTTGACTTGACATAAAATTTTAAAAAATAAAAATAAATTATTTTGAGTTCTTTTTTTTTTAAGTAGGAAAAAGTACAAAAGGGCATGGCATGTGAGGAACAAGACTTTAGTTAGTCTTGGTTAAAGAGAGTCACAGAGATCCAATTTGACATAAAAGTGAGTGTCCAAATTTACCAAAGCATCTCATATTACCTAATCATTACTCCCCCACATTGCATTTTATTTTATTTTTACCCTTTTCCACTATTCTATGATCTTTTTCTTTTGTAGTAACTATACAAGAAGAATAAATAAAAGAGGAATTTACTTTATATACACTAATAAGATTAATTAAAAAAAATTATATCAAAATGAGTAAATAAAAAACACAAAGATGATTTTTATAGGGTTAATTTCTACCACTGAGACGGTAACTGGTCATATGAGATCATTTTCTCATAATAAAGTGTTACGTATCATTATAAATTAGTTTAATAGTGTAGATAAAAAGTAATGATTAATATAAGTGTTTTATCACCATCTCCATATTAGTTAATGTATGGTCTAATTGGGTTCTGAAAATGATTTAGAACCAAACCTTCACTTGTGCTTCTGCATGTTTTGTATAGTCTTGAATCTGAAAATGATTTGAAAAATAGTTATTGACATTGATTGTAAAACATGAAAAAGTAATTATTTTTTCTTGATATGTTAAAAGTGACAATAAAAATAAACAGACGAAGTATTAACATACTTACATGCTAAAAAAACTAATTAACTTGATTCACTTTTTCTTGATCTCATGACAAATTCAACTATACCATTTTTCGATAAACAACACTCATTTATAAAACACAACAAAATAAGGAAAAGAGAGAAAATAAAGATAAATGAAATCACCAAATCAAAAAGATCCAAAAGAAGAAAAAGAAGGCAAAAATGAATAGAAACTCCTCTTCTCTCTCTTTCTGGTATTATGGGATCCCAATGTACTAATTCATAACTTTCATCACACCCCTCTTCATCTTTTGAGCTACATTAATACATACTACCCCCGCCCCCCCTCNCCCCCCCCCCCCCCCCCCCCACACACACACACACACCAATAGACACAAAAAAATGGAAGTTGTTAGCAAGAGAAGGGGAAAAAATTCAAGAAATGGTGTTGTTGTGGCAGGTTGTGTATGGGAAAATAGAATGAGATTTGATGAATTCAAAGGTGGAATCAATGTATATAGTGAAAAAGAAGAAACCCCACAAGTTGAAAATGATGAGATGAAAACAAATGAAGTTGAAGAAGACAAAAAGATGGAAATGGGGTCAAAAACTAATCTTGGTGTTGGTTGTTTTGTTATGAGTGGAAAGAGAAAAACTTGGAAATCTGAGAGTAATTTTGAAGGGAACCCAATTGAGATATCAACAAAAAGATCTCAACTTTGTAAAGAATTGAGTGTTAGTGCAATGAAGAAAAGTCCAATTCAGAGCAAGAAAAGGGAAGGAAATGAGAAAATGTGTGAGTTAAAGAAGGTGAAAAATGTGTCTCCTAATGGGAATTTGAGGAATTCACTTCAACTAATGAAAGCAAAATCAGAGAAATGTAAAGAGATTGATGTAATTGAGGAAAATAAGGTTGTTGGTGTTCTTGATGAGTCAAAGAAGAATCTTGAAAGGGTATTTAGTGAATCAAGTGATGAAAATAAGGTTGTTGATGTTCTTGATGAATCAAAGAAGAATCTTGAAAGGGTATTTGGTGAATCAAGTGATGGAAATGAAGAAAATAAGGTTGCTGATGTTTATGATGAGTCAAAAAGGAATCTTGAAAGGGTATTTAGTGAATCAAGTGATGGAAATGAAGAAAATAAGGTTGTTGTTCATGAATCAAAGAAGAATCTTGAAAGGGTATTTGTTGAATCAAGTGATGAAAATGAAGAAAATAAGGATGTTGATGTTCTTGATGAGTCAAAAAGGAATCTTGAAATGGTATTTGTTGAATCAAGTGATGGAAATGAGGAAAATAAGGTTGTTGATAATGTTGATGGAAATGAGGGGAATCAAATTCAGCTAAGGAAAGTGAAATCAGAGGCAAATAAGGCACAAAATGTGGATGGAAAGAATTGTGATTTAAGGAAAGTGAAATCTATGTGTCTTAAAGGGAATTTGAAGAACTCACTTAAAATGGTGAAAACAAAAACAGAGAAATGTAATAAGAGTTTTGAGAAAAATAAGGTTCTTGAGGAAAATTATGAAGAGAAAGTGATAAGAAGCAATGTGGAACCTCAAGAAAAATTGAATCTTGAAAATGAAGATTTGAAGATTTTGGAAGAAGAAATTGAGAGGGAAAATAGTTTAGCAAAAGAGATTAAGACTAAAAAGATTGTAATTGTTGAAGAGAAAAAAGTTCATATTAGTAACAATGAGAAAAAACAAGTGTCCATTCCTCCAATTATCAAGAGACAGTCTACTCCATTTTCAGGCCAATCAAGAAATTTTCATCATCATCCAAGTCCATCAAGAACTAAACCAGGCAAATCCATTTTCTTGAATGCTTCTTTTTTGTGTTTTATTTCCCGTTCGATGTTTGGTATTCATATGTTGCTCGGATTCTTTGAAAATGTCGATGGGGGCGTGTCAGATTCTTCAAAAGTATTACATATTTGGAGAATCTGACACGGATGCAGCAACACATTTGGAGAGTCTGAGCAACATAATGTCTAGCTTGACTAGATTCAGATAACAAAGACAACTTTATATCTAAAGCTTGAAACTGACCTTTTTTCTAATATGATTCTGTTTTTAAGGTTGCATTTTGTATTCCCTAACAATTTTATGCTGCATTTTCAGGCAAATCCATTTTCTTGAATGCTTCTCTTTTGTGTTTAATTCCTGTTCGATGTTTAGTATTCATATGTTGCTCGGATTTTTTGAAAATGTTGATGAGGGCGTGTCAGATTCTTCAAAAGTATTCTGAGCAACATAATGAGTAGCCTGACTAGATTTGGATAACAAAGGCAACTTTATATCCAGAGCTCAAAACTGACCTTTTTTCTAATATGATTCTGTTTTTTAAGGTTGGACTTTTTATTCCCTAACAATTTTATGCTGCATTTTCAGTTCCAGTAGCATCAGATGATTTTCAGAGAAATATTCCAAGACAACAGAGCAAACTAGAAAGCTTGGGTAATTTTCTTAGTCCTTTAGAATTCAATGTCGAAAAACGTAACTGGTAAAATTATTGTCATGTGATCAAGAGATTACATATTCATGTCATGAAAATAGGGGGTAAAACTGCATACAATACAATGTTATGATTCGTACAATATAACGAGAGTTTTAGTGCATCGGACTATCCTTTTAGAATTCAATGTCATTTTACAAATGTTGTTTCTAATTTTCTCTTTTTTTGGTTTGTAACTTTTTTTATTTTTCAGTTGATTTGGTCATGTGGACAGATGCATCAAAATCAGCATTAATCTTTGGAATTGGAACATTTTTCATCATTTCCTCTTCATATACTAAAGATCTCAATATCAGGTAATATGACAATTACACTTGGTAAAATAAAATCAGATATTTCTATATTGATTCTTGAAATAACCAATAATAATAATAATAATATCAAGTAAAATTAATGATTTTTTTTCTTTTTTACAGCTTCATTTCTGTGATTTCCTATTTGGGTCTGGTCTACCTTGCTACAATCTTTCTATTTAGATCCCTCAGGTAAAAAATTCAATCTCAATTTACGTAACACATTCTCATTACCCAATTTTTCACACAAATATATGGTTTATTACATATCACAAATTTCAAAATTTTCCATCATTTTCTAAAATTTGTGTTCAGTCAAACATTGAAACGAAAGAAATATTAACTTTACTGTTATAGTAGA
Source organism: Solanum stenotomum (assembly GCF_019186545.1). Classification (NCBI taxonomy): domain Eukaryota; kingdom Viridiplantae; phylum Streptophyta; class Magnoliopsida; order Solanales; family Solanaceae; genus Solanum; species Solanum stenotomum. The sequence continues at coordinate 54,070,796 of NC_064290.1, forward strand.
TAATGATTACTTTTTTGATCTATTCTTTTTTTTTTTGGGGTAAAAAGGGGTGCAAATGATATAGGTGAATCAAGTGAATATGTATTAGGGGAAGAAGAAGCAATGTGGATTTTGAAATTAATATTGCCTTGCATAAATGAATGTCTCATGAAAATTAGAGCTCTTTTTTCTGGGGATCCTGCTACTACAATGAAGGTAAAAAAAATATTTCTTTTTTGTAAAAAATAATTGACATTTAATATTTTTTAATATTTTGAAACTCACTAGAAAATTGACAAAATTTTGCCTCTACAGATGGCAGTTCTACTGTTTATTTTTGCAAGATGTGGCAGTTCCATAACTATTTGGAAGATGTCAAAATTGGGTGAGTTTTTATTTTTATTTTTGGGTAGAATTAAAAATAAATAATAATAAAAAAGAGAATGAACTTTTTTGATATTTTTTGGGTATTAGCAAAAAGAATTTTAAGTGAGGAATATTATGTGTGACTTCTACCATCAATGACAAGAGTTATGGTTAGTTGAATATTCTTTATCGAAAAATTTATAATATTATTTATATAAGTCAATATTTTTAATAGAGTACATCTTAAAAATTTCTGAATTACTTAACGGAATTTTTGATTTCGCCATTATTTATAGATCCATTTTTTGTAATTCTTCCTACTAATGTTCTTGATTTTTTTCCTACTTTGATAACTTTGTTAATAAGCTTAGAGATTAAAAAAAAAACAAAAAAAACTATAACATATTTCATGAAGTCAATTTTTTAAAAGGGTGATTGCTAAGTATTTATCGAAAACAATCTCTCTATCGCACTAAAATAAGAGTAACGTCTACTTATATTTTATCCTCTTCATATCTATTGGTGAAATTACAATGAATATATTTAATTTGTGTTTTTTTTACTTGGTACATATTTTTGAGGAAAAGAAAGTACACATTATTCAGTAGATCAAGCAGAAATAAATAACTGAAACATTCTATTTTCACCTTTTTTTCACTTAACATATTTGTTGCTGACACTTTGTTTTTTGTCTTTTTTGTCTGTTTGTAGGGTTTTTTGGAGTTTTCATAGTACCAAAAGTCTGTTCTTCTTATTCCACACAGTTAACTGCCTATGGTAAAATTTATATTCACCATGCTCTTTTTATTTTATTTCTTTCTTGTCATATTTTTGATCGATAAAACTAGATTAAATTTGAATATACGTTGAAAAATCCTATATTAAATGATAAAATGGTTTCTAACAAAAGTTACTTGTTATAATGAGTTAAAATATATTATGACACTCTTTTTTTTACGATATTACTTTACATGTACATTTGTTTTAGAATCTGACTAAATTTAAAATAGTGCCGAAAAGTTTTACTTTTGGAGAAGAAACATTCCTTATTAAATTTCATGGTTTAATTATGAAACTTTGATTTAGAATCGAGGGATATTTAATATTTCGCCACAACCTTTTTTTTAGTATATATCTCTGAATACAGTTTTCAAAATGCAGATATAATTAGTAGAAATTAAGATCTAATAAGCATTTATAAATAAATAATAATAAAAATTTTACCAACTCTTTTTTTTTTTCGTATTTTTGAATTCTTAGTTGGTGAAGTTAGAAATATTTAATAATTTGTAGTACACATAGTTGGATGAACTACATAACGTCTATTTTTATGAATTTGTCAACTAGTTGGTTGTAATAAATGGGGTCACAATAATATTATTTTTGTTGCATTAATGAATGCAAATAAATAAATATATTTTATTTTCATACACAAAAGTGGTCCATTTCAATCTTTATATACCTTTATCCTCTGCATTATAGGATTTTCAGTACACATATATATGTCTGCTTGATTGAAAATAATTACAATTTCTATAATTTAATTTTCATGAGTTTAAACTCGAAAATTCTGATTAATGATGTTGAAACACTTATCACCTTATCACAATAATTTTCGATGATTTTAATATGAAGGTACATTTTGGATTAGACGTTTTCGAGATGCTTGGGAAAGTTGTACTCACAAGAAAGCAGTTGCATTTGCAATATTCACACTTATATGGAATTTATCTTCAATTTCTTCTAGAATTTGGGCAGGTAAATTTACTCATTTTTATTTATAGAGCTGCAATTTTAGGGTACTCTTGGCATCGAGGAAAATATTTTCTGAAATAATTTTTACACGAAAATAAGTTTCTTAAAAATTAGGAAAAATAACCTCTATGAGTGCATTTCAAGTATATTTCAGCTCCTACATATATACCTGTCATCGTATTTTTCTATATTACATATTTTTATATAAATGCATTTGAGGCAATATTTTTTCTTATTTACTTATCAAACAACAAAAAATAAGAAAAATATTATTTATTTTGTTAGAAATTATTTTCCTACCTACCATTTAGTGTTTTCTCCAATATGAATTCATACATTTTACTAAACGGAATCGGATTATAGTCAACACAAATTACTTGTTCTTCAAAAACAATTGTCCTTATATATTACATATAAATGATTTTGATACAAAAACTTTTATTTATTTATAAAAATATCAGAAAATGAATAAAAGTTACTTATTATTATTATTTTTTTAAATATTTTTCTTGATATAAAAAAATCGGATTATAATCTCTTTTTTTTTTTTGCAGTTTTTATGTTGTATGTGGGATTTAGGTACTACCAACAAAAAATGATGAAAGAATGATGGATAGGTGAAGAAGAAATTACAAAATCAGAGGATTATTGGCAAGAAAGACAAAGGAGAATTGGGAGAAAATCCACTTCAATGGAATCCAAAAAGCAAAAGAAAACAATTTGAAAAGGAAAAAAAAGCGTTAATTAATATTTTAAAGATATAATTACAATCTTATTACTGTATATAGTTGTTTATTTTAGTAAATAAAAAAAATTGTTGGAGTTTTGTAGCTTCTATTGTTTAATAGAATCTTTATTAATTCATTTTCAAGTGGTGTGTTATTATATTGATTATTTTTAGGTTTTGAGTACTCCATTGGGTAGAAATTTGTTAAAATATGGTTAAGAAATTAAAGTCATACTATTTTTTTTTGGAATTTAATAGGGACTCGGACCTCAATATAATTATGGGATAAGTGAGAACGAAAAGATTAAGTAGGCGTTCGGCCATGCGATACCATATCACGATATGGTATCGTGAGATGGAATCAGCATTTGGACATGCGATTTTACGCTGATTCCATCTCATGATTCCATATCATGAGAGGTGATACCATATTCTCCAAAAATCATGATATGGAATTACATGGTGATTCCATATCATGATTTGAGATATTTTAATATAATAATTGATCCATTAGTTTATATTTTGTTAAAACAATCCCACATTTATATCTACTAACCATTTGTTTCATATGTAAATAAAATTTATAATCACATCATTACTTTTTAAAATTATTTATTATTCTCACCAACATATAGTCATTTTAACTCACACCTCACGATTGTGAAACTTTTCAATATTCACTTGAAACAATTAGCCGGCATGTTAAAATAGCTACCGAGGCAATTAGTAAGATAGCACCAACATTTATACAACCAAAAAATATGACTGGTGTACATTCCAAAATTCGACATAATACTCGATTTTGGCCTTGGTTTAAGGTAAAATTTCAATCACATTAATAAATTTATTTTATGGCCTTAATAAGTGCACGTACATTTATATTTTATGTGTAAGTTATGTTGTTGATGCTGGTTTCCGAAACACAAAAGGATTTTTAGTTCCATACAAAGGACTACGCTATCATTTGCAAGATTATCGAGGAAGTGAAAAAGAGCTTCAAAATGCCAAAGAACTATTTAATTATAGGCATTCATCTCTGCGCAATGTGATTGAACGGACTTTTGGAGCTTGGAAAAATAGATTTAGAATACTGAAACAGCGCATGAATCATTATGATATTGATACACAAGTGAAAATTGTCATAGTTTGTGCAGTGTTACATAATTATTTGCGAAAATACCAAAGTAGTGATGAAATAATTATGGTCTATGAACATGAAGATATAGTTGCGGAGGATATTGACCAACAAATGGCTCAAAGTAACAATGTTGGTTCGTTTTCTCGGTCACATGATCGAGAAATGCAAATTCAACGTGAGGAAATTGTTTGTACTATGTGGGAGGATTATATTAAAGACTAGTACACTACAATTTATGTTCAATTTTTTTAATTAAATTAAAGTTAGATGAAATAATTACTTAAGTGGAGAACAAATAACTTTGTAATAATTTATTATGCGATTTTTTGTTTATTTGATAAGATTGAATAAACAATTGGGGCTATTTTAATAGTTTTATAACTTATGAGATTTNTGGGTAGAAATTTGTTAAAATATGGTTAAGAAATTAAAGTCATACTATTTTTTTTGGAATTTAATAGGGACTCGGACCTCAATATAATTATGGGATAAATGAGAACGAAAAGATTAAGTTAAATTAAGTACCTTTTGAGTTTTGTCCAAACAAAAGATTTACGTTTTGTGAAATAAACAAGGACAATTATGACTTTTTCACTACATCTACACATATAACAACATATAATATGAAAAGCCACGTATTCATCACATCGCTCTGGTTTTGGCCTCCATACTGCAATTTGAAGGTAAAGGTTTCTCATTCTTCGTCTCCCTCTTCAATTCAATAGATTCGAATTGTTAATTTTGTTATCTTCATCTATTTTCTCCTCAATTACGTTTTGATTTTGAAACAAAGATTTCGTTTTAGATTTAGTTCGACCAAGCCAAAATTAGAGCCAATAAAGAACCCTACATTTGTCTGAATAGATTTATAAAACTTTGCTTTTAGATTTAAGAAGAATTAAAATTAGGGTCAAAATAGTATGTGTTAGATCAGATCAGTTACAATACGGTGTTTAAAATAATTGTGAAATTGACCACGGTTGAATCTTCATCTTTGTTTTTCCATTTAATTTGAAATTTTAGGTTGTGAGTCTTTAACTGTAGATGTGTATTGTGATTGGAATCTCTTTATGTTTGTGCATTTTAATGGACATGAGTAAATTAATTTTGCTAACTGTTTCACAGAATGCTTTAGAGGACTAACTAGCAATTTACTGCTTGGTTTAGAGTATGTTTCATAGAGTGAGTGAACTTGAAGTTTGTCTGATAAACATAAAATAGGTTCACTGCAAAGGCTCCCAAAAGTACTTTAGTGTACAACTAAAATATCCGTGAGTCTCTTTAATCACAGATTGTGATTTTTATATCAGAACAGACCACAAGTAAATAGTTGCAATTGAAGAGTAAGAGTAAATAATGCAAGACATGCCCAACAACTAAGAATTTAACTCTTGTGTGGCTTTTTTGAAGTAAAACTTGGATAGCAGTAACTCTGCCATTTTTTCTTTTGTATTGTATGATTATTCCTCTCTTATAATTTTGAAGAATTCTAATCTGTAAGCTTACTTTTCTCTGATATGATCTTCATCAAGTTTTAGTGAACTTACTAGCATCCATGTTTTAGAGACTTTTGAGAGGAACATCACACTTAACTTAATTCATACTTCCATAGTAGCTTTTCCGGCTGTGGTCTCCATCCAGTAAAACTTACTCACCATCAAACGAAATATAACTGTGCCCACCCACACCCATATCGTGCCAACACGGGTGCGGCAAATTGAAGAGTTTGAGCAACTTAGAATTTGTGTCTGCACCAAGTCTTTCAATTTCAAATGATTTCGTAATTCCTAGCCCTCACTAGCTAACATAGAAAGAGATTCTAGGCATTGTTTAATAGAAATTCATTTTTAATTTGTTGTGAGCATAGCTCATAGAAAGGTTTTAGTTACTTATTATTTATCTTTGTTGGAAAAATGGTGAATTTCTTGCTATAAGAAATTTACAGCAAGCTTCCTTAACTGTATATTAACTTAACGATATAAAGAATTATCTCAAATCTGGATTATTGTCATATGTTTATGTTAATTACTTCATACGCCATATTTGCACGCCATCTTCTCTTAATTATTAAATGATAGGTAATTTGTCTGTTTCTATTCTATTGTTTGAGTTGCTTACTGCCACATTAGTAAAATAATATGTTGAACAAAAAGATCCGTGACGCCCAATGCTTTAACAAGGTATGCCCCAATCAACCGTATGCACATCCATGACATTACTATTCGTGGCTTTAATCTCCAGTGATATCAATGAGAGTATATATTTTTGTCGTCAAATTCCTCTGTGATCATCAACTCTCTTAGTCGGTATTTGTGTTCATGAATTGCAGTGAGAAAAGGATAAAAAGAAGATGAGTGTGGCTTTTTTGTCCATCTTTGTGAAATTGCTAATTGTGATATGCATATAATGAAATAACCAGAAGTATTAAAATATATAACATTCTTGATCCTTCCTTAATCCATGATTTTCATGTCCATTTGCGACTCTTACTACATTTTTATCCAAGTTCATTTCCAAAAAGGACTGATTCAACAGTTAAGAGCACAAAAATTATAACTCACAAAATAAAAAACACAAATCAAATCAAATTGATGTGTAACATTCCCAGAATAATGTGTCCTCCAACTTCTCTATAGCTTCTCTAATCTTACTTTCAGTTCTCAAACTTGACTTTGAACAACTCCACACAAGAGACGTTGGTTCAATAATATAACAATTGTGCTTGATCAAATATTTCTTTGAAATGCTCTCTTTCAGGTTCATTCTGTGTTATTGTGATTATTATTCTTCAGTGTGTTCAACCTCCTTGACTTTGGTAAGTGTTTCTCTTCCGCTTGCTTTGATTATTATCGCTTAGCTTCTTGAATTTGCATGTCTCTTAATTGTTTTTTTGTGTAAAAATAATTCACAGCTCTTCAGCTTGCTTTGGTTGTGTTGCTTAGCTTCTTGTGTTTGTTCAGGTGTATCATTTGGGTAGAGTTTTGTAGCCTTTAGTGTGGTGCCCTATAATTCAATTAGTCATGGAACTAGGTTCTCCTTTGAAACAAAACTCACCTCCCATGTACTAAATATGCAAGAAAAGTATGAGTAAAAAGAAAAATATACCCCATAAAATTTGATCATAATTTGTTCACTAGCAGCACATTTTCCTAAAACACAAAAATCAAAAATCATTTAGCGGCATATGCAGCTATTAGCATGAGCATATACAAAAGTTGAGTTATACTTGATAGCATAGACTATAACTATACTCCCTATGAACATCTAAAGATGCTCATTCAAGAATATAAGAAAGAAAATCATGACATTAAAGTTTCTAGAACCCATCATATTGGTTGTTTGAATTTGATGAACTATAATAAGCATTTTTCATCAATTTATATGTATATGTTATGTTTATCATCTTTATAACCTCTTCATGTGTTTTGTCAATCAGAACTGCCAATGGCATAGCAGTTGCGTTACTATTTTACCTTTCTCATTTTGATACTAACTTCACTGCGAATGTATATTTACATACCAACAATTCAAACAATATGCTTACCTAGGCAATATTTATGTAAATAATGTGTGTAAACTGCTCAAAGAGATGCCATCCTATCTATTAAATAAGTCTCCATCACTTCTAAATTTGCATTCCACTAAAATTGCACGCATGAAAATATTGGGCCCGTGCGCGCATGGGCAAACACCATCTAGTCTATTAAAATTGACTTTAAATCTAAATTTAAGTCCAAAAGAAAAAAAAAATTGGGCCACATAGAGCCCAAAAGGTTGCCAAGAATTGAAAATTCAAGTCCAAAAGAAAAAAGTTTTATGTTATGCGGGGCGGATTAAAATTTTTTGGGTTATCAACCATCCAAACAAGGCGTTAGGTTTCTAAAATTGTGCTATTTCCCTTCAAATCCAGGAAACTTGCCAAGGTTTTCATGGCTGTCTAAGAGCTCTTCGCCATGGCTGTCTAAGGTTTTCCGTTCCTTTCTAAAAGTTCTATTTCGATACCAAAGTTAGGATTTACAACATTCTGCACACCAAGATTTGGAAGCTTCTTCAACTGATTAGCTTCAACTTTGCCTCAGGTTAATGCGTTTTCTTTCTTTCTTTTTCCAAATGGATTTTGCTGAAATTTGATCGATTCTTCGAATAGGATGTTTCTAATAGCCTTACTGCATCAATAATACGAAGCCAATTTGTTGATTTGAGTTGTTGTTGTGTATAGTTCTTGTTCTTATGTTCCTTCCGATCTGTTTTCCTTAACTTCTCAATGTTTGCGGATATTACACATAATTGCAAATTTCTCCCAGTAGAGACTCTGTGTATCTTCTATAATAATAAGGGGGCTATTAGGTTTACTGCATCAATAAGACGAAGCCAATTTGTTGATTTATTAGGAACACAGACATAGGATGCTACTGAAAGGAATCAAATTACATGTTGAATCACCCTCATTAGTAAATAGAACAAGCCTGAATGTGGAACTAAGTAGTTGTTTGAGATAACTTGAGTCAATTTACCTGCAACTGAAGTCTGTGAACTGTGAAGTATAAAGTTCCTCTTTTCAACTTTCTGAAAATAGGACCCTATAAGATCACATATAAATACTTCATTAGAGTTTAGCATAGTTGCTTCACTTGGATCATTACCAGCTATAGTTACAACAGGGCTGCCACAGTAATAAACCATGGCAGCTTGCAAAAAAGGGTCACGCTTCATCCTCAATAGACTCCGTTGGTTCTAGGTGTACTATTAACTGTGGCAACAGTTTTAAAACCTTCACTGGAAGGCCTAGCTCTATTTTCCTGCTTCACATTCTGTTCATCTGGAGTATAATTTGGAATCTTTGGAGACACCTGATTATGAAGCTTCTCTCCGCGGAAAACACTATGTCAGCCACAAAAATCATGTATCCTCAAGCTGCTGAACTGATTGGAGTACTAACACTTTTACACACCAAGCTTAATTCACGTAGTTTAAGTTGCGTATGTGCTTTTCCTTTACACTTGTCCCAAATGATTCGCAAGACCTGTACAGAGTGTTAGATAAATCACATAATTGATGATCCCTTTTGCCGCTTTTGAATATAGAATCAACTTCAAGGCACTCACCTCCCACCACAAGTTAAAGAAAGCTATTGCATCAATCAGCAAACAACAGAGTCCATTTGATCTCTTACGCCTACTATATGGTAAGTTCTTCTAATAAATCTGGAAGTTACCACAATGTTTTCTGGAGTTTTACTAATTACATTAACACTTTTTAGCTTTACTAAAGAGTAACTGAACCTTTTAACTGACTAGAAGCTCATTCTAGTAAAAAAATTATTGGTACCTTATGTTTGAGTGTCTTTTCAAAACACTGGGGGATTTAAAGGGTGCAAAAGAATCTATCTCAAACGTCAAGATTATTGATCTGGTATCTTTGTGTTTCCTTTAGCATCTTATTGAAGCATATGCTTGGGAAAATGGTATTAATTTGCAAAATTTGCTATTACTGAATGACACCTTTAGGTGCTCTCCCGGATTGTGTGATGAACACAGTTGATGTTATATCCCTATTGGTAGATTAGTCATATCCCCACAGCTTTTGTGTTTTAGCCTTCTTTCTGGTGTTGCTGATCAATACTTTTTATACACATATTGTCGCTGCTGATTTATCTACCATGTATAACAAATAATTTAAGTTTTTTTGTGTTGGGCCCAGGCAATGCCCGGGCTATCCCCACTAGTTTGTTAATAGTGAATTTGAAAATGGTGAATTTTAAATTTACACACGCCCCACACCCGCTTCAAAGTTACTGAACCCGAACCCACACAAAATTAAACCCGCCTCATTGCCATAGTAACAGCAGATCACACTCTGATTATCTGTCTGAAATCAAAACATATGGAGGTGCTGACATAACATTTACTAATTGTTTCACTATGAAATCTTTACACATATATATATGATTGGCCATTCATATCTATAGTAAAATTTTCAGATTGAGTTAGTTACTTAGTTATAGAATATTTGGTCAAATTAACTTGTTGGCTGTTGTTTTGAGTTTTTTGAACCAGTGGTAAAGCAGCTGTTAGTCTTATGATGTATTAGCATAATACTTATATAATTCATGGTTGACATGCCAGATGAGTCTGACGGCAGATTCTCCCGTCCACTCATCAAGCAGCGATGATTTTGCAGCATTTCTCGATGCAGAGTTGGACTCTGCTTCTGATGTATCACCTGAGCTAGATGAAGTAGAAAATGGAGAAGCAGAGGGAGAGGAAGAGGTGGAAGATGAGAAAGGGCAAGATGAAGACAACGACACTGGTGATGGTGATGGTGATGATGATGATGATGATGGCAGCATAGATTCTAGCAGGTATTATAAGATTCTCTATGAATGCTGGATTTGTTAGTTCATCTAAGCTAAGAGTTTGAGTTAGACATGCAAAAGAGTGCAGATAGAAGAAAGGAATTATAGACGGGTTGTACTAATTGTCACCAACTATTGTTAGTTCTTCTGAATTTTGAAATCATTCTGTAGCCAAATTTACTACGTACTTTTTTAAGTTTAACATTGCAATTTGAATGTTTCTGCTTACACTACCCGCTCCATTTCCTCATTGATCGCTATATTGATATCATAGGTCAAAGAAGCGTAAAATTGAGTTGATTGAAGCTGCAGTTGATCCACAGAGTTCAGTGTCTCGTGGAGAACCAGCAGAAACTTCAGGTGAGGCTGTAGAACAGTTATTCAATCTTCTGTCAAGTTGTTAAGTGTTTTATGTCCTTGTAAAAAGAAAAGTCTTAAAAAGCATTTTATCAAGACCGAGTGGAGTCATTTGATGTTTAGGTGTTGTTATAGAGATATTATAACACCATACAATTGTCTTCATCTTTTGATTATTTGGTTAAAATGTCTTACATGGCATAAAAAAATTAAAAATATTGGAAGGCGAGGAAAACTCTTAAGGAACAAATAATTTCGAATGCTAAATTCCTTATATGTCCATGGTTGGAGAGAGTGGTACTTTGAAGGAAATAAAAAGCCTCTATGCAACTTGAAATAGGACTGTTTTTGAATTTTTTTTTAAAAATGTTTTATATAGCATGTATCATGATTAGTTTTGTCATCTCATCAAAAAAGGCAAAACATTATTGATATTGTTAGCTCCCACTAACAGGGAAGAATCCTTGCGACTTTTGTATATCTGTCAAAGCTCTCACTGCTTGTTGTGAATAGTATTGACCTTACTTGTTAGAAATTATTCATTTGCCTAAAGTAACTATTATCTGACTATACTAAAACTGGGTCTTCTTGAATCTCCTGCATAATATATCTTCTGACGTCACCTTATTAATGCCTTGGTTGCTGAAGTCTGAACAAGGAGAAGTATCAGAAGGTAGGTTGGTCTTTAGTTCTTCTATAAAAGTTAAGTGATGCCTTTTCCATATAGATGACAGCTATGGCTTCCTCGACACTAAAAGGTTGATGCTTCTTTGAGCTTTCATTCTTTTGGGTGGTGGGCCTTCACTAGGAAACGGTAGATCAGTTAGACATAGTAACTGGGAAAGTAATATTTTCATGATGACAATAATAGGCTGCAGCTACTTGTATGTGCTTATAGGTTCTTTGACTTTTTCCTTTCCAGTCTCATCGATGCACTTCCTGCTCCCCTCCTTCTTTTGCATCTTTTAAGTACTTGTCTGGTTATGTATGATAAATCTGACATGTCCCCATGTGCAGGAGCATCTTTGGCGCTGGATGTATGCACTCATCCTGGTGTCATGGGAGGGATGTGTATACGGTGTGGGCAGAAGGTGGAAGATGAATCTGGTGTGGCTTTTGGATACATACACAAGGTTATTCTCCATGATGCAGTATTCACTAAAATACACTTATATATACATATTTTCTTTTCTGGTTGGTTGGGTTGGTGGGGGAATGTTGAGAGCTATGTCTCAGATGCTTTCAAAATGCCGCCAATGCCTGTCGGACCCTCCAAAAGCAGTGCATTTTGGGAGGATCAGACACGGGCGGCAACATTTTTGGAGAGGCTGAAAAACATAGGTTGGGAGGAAACGGAAGGAACTATATGACGTGCTGGGAACAACTATTGCTATTAAACTTTGTACGTCTATTCACTGGATTCTATCAATAATTTGGCAGAATTTGAGGCTTGCAGATGATGAAGTTGCTCGATTGCGTGACAAGGACCTGAAAAATTTACTACGGCACAAAAAGCTGATCTTGGTTCTAGATTTAGACCACACACTTCTGAACTCAACTAGACTTGCAGATATTTCTGCAGAAGAATCATACTTGAAGGACCAACGAGAAGTACTGCCTGGTATGCTACTCTTACTGGTTATATGCTGTTAGCTTCATATTTTGGTGCTTATATCTTGCTCCTGAAAGTGGTGAAAATCTGTTTTACTTGCACATGGAAGCTAGAGAAGCCAGAATAAGGAAATGCTGCCCAACAAGTTATATGTACTGCCCAGGGCTCTTTGCCGTGGCTTGAAATCTGTTGGAGATATTGGTAGGTGGAGAGCAATTGCCTGTGGTGAGGTGAAGTACTAGGATCTCTTCGATGTACGAATGGGATATTGTGCTATATGTTACGCGATAAGTTAATGAATTGGATAGGGAAGGAACCTATAAAAAAATATACGAGGAAACGTAAACTAGATAGTTAAGAATAGTAAATGAAGAATAAGACTGTCTCATTGGAGTTAGTTTAAACTTTAGCTGTCCCTCTAATCAGTACTGCACTGATTTATGTCACCTACTCAATCTGCTACTAGCCTCTTATTCCCTTTAATTTGATCTCCAGGGTTTGAAGGTATCCGAGTCTGATAGCAAGTATGCGTCACTGTTACTACATTATTCTTTGATTCATTCGAATAATGCCTGAGCAGATGTGATTAAAAAAAAAAGACCGATGAAGAAATAAGGTCATGTGGTTGATATCTATGGTTGAAGATCTATTTGGTTTAGGGGAAGGGTCTACTGTGTAAGGGAGGATGTTTACATGGCTGGCGTTGGCTATGGGTGTAAGTCTGTTTGTCGAAGGAAATTGGAAGTGGCAACACTTAATTTTCTTTTTCTTTTTTTTTTGAGTCAAAGTTAAAGAAAATAAAAAGTGGACCTTACTTTCCACTTGCCAAGTTTTAATAGGTCTTAATTGTAATTTTCTTTTATATTTTTGTGTGTTTTGAGATTTTCATGGGTGGATAATACTTTCTCCGCCACTTTGTCAGTTAAGGGGTATTATTTCCTCTTTGAACCAAAATTATGGGGGTAAGAGGTTGCCCGTATAGTTGAGGTGTGTCAATGGATTTTTTTGAACAAGATTGGGAGGCAACTTGTATTTTCCCAGAAAGGACTTGGCAGGTAGTAGGTACCCCGTGGAATTAGTTGAGGTGTGCGCAAGCTAACCGAACGCCATGGTTATAAAAAAAAAAGGTTTCCCAAAAAGGATCTCTGGCATTCTTCTCTGGTGGAGAAAACTCAGCTCTAATATGTGAGACTATTTATGCAATTTCCAGAAAAAATTGAAGTTCTAATTGCAGTTGCTCATTGATGATTCTTCCATGAGCAAGGTACCAGTGGATAAAAATATTTTTGTAATTAGTGGTCAACAAAATACTTATTGTTATCTTGGAGTGCAACATTCTGATGAATCAGAACTTGGCTTGGCTACTAAATTGATGTAGTACCTTAATGGGGAGAAGGGTGAAAAGGCTGGAGAAAGAATGAAAAAACGAGAAAGAGAGGATTAAGAGAGAAAAGAGATAGATCAAGACAGAAATAGAGAGAAGAATAAGAGGAAGTAGACGGTCATTTATGTTGGTTGGTGCCGTATGTGTAAAAAACAGGTGAAGGTGTAGGTGACCTTCTCCTTTATTATGGGGTTACTTCGAGGTTATGGTGGGAATTCTTGAGATTGTTTGGGATCTGTTAAGTTGATGCCACACAATGTGAAAAGGTTAATGTTCAACTAGTGTTGCAGGAGGAGGAGACTGGAGAGGAAGCAAGAATTAGGTGTTGCCCAACTTGCACTTATGTTGGTCTTTGGAGAGAGATAAAGAAGTGAGAATGAGAGGGGGATAGAGAAGTGGAAAGCCGGAAAAGAGGGAGGGATATTAATGCCTAATCAACTCACAATCATTACTCATGCCCATCAAACAGTAAATCAGTACATCAGTCATATTTATAGAAGATCGGACTAAATATAACATAAGGTAATCTCATTTTCAAAAAAATAAATATAACATAGGTTTATCTTTATCGGCCTTTTTCTAAAAAAAAAGAAAAGGGTCATCTTTATTGCTCCTTAAACTAAAAATATAAATTATAATAGATAAAGATAAAGTATGCAGCATCCTCACGGTCTGGATGTGGCTGGGGCCTTACTCTTAGGCGCAGTTTCTTAGACTTTTCTTCTTTAATTAAACTCAATCTGTTTGACATATCTAAATCTCTCTAGTTTATTGTTTTAATACATTGACCTTGTATCTTTGAAGAAAAATGCTGTCCAACAAGTTATATGTACTGCCTAGGGCTCTTTGCCATGGCTTTAAAACTGTTGGAGATTTTGGTAGGTGGAGAGCAATTGGCAGTGGTGAAGTGAAGTACTAGGATCTCTTCGATGTATGAATGGGATATTGTGGTATATGTTATGTGACGACTAAGTTAATGAATTAGATAGGGAAGGAACCCATAGAAAATATACGAGGTAACATAAACTAGATGGTTAGGAATAGTAAATAAAGAATAAGACTGTGTCATTGGAGTTAGTTTAGTTGTCCCTCTAATCAGTACTGCACTGATTCTTGTCACCTACTCGATCAGCTACTAGCCTCTTATTCCCTTAATTTGATCTCCAAGGTTTGAAGGGGATCCAAGTCTGATAGCAAGTATGAGTCACTGTTACTACATTATTCTTTGATTCATTCGAATAATGCCTGAGCAGATGTGATTAATTAAAGTCCACTTTAGTGGGTTTCTGTTAGAAAGATTAATATGTTTTTAATGGGTGCTTCAGCGCTCTTTGTTTACCCCCCGAAAAGATGACCATGAAGAAATAAGGTCATGTCGTTGATATCTATGGTTGAAGAGCTATTTGGTTCAGGGGAAGGGTCTACTGTGTAGGGGAGGATGTTTACATGGCTGCCGTTGGCTATGGGTTTAAGTCTGTTTGTCGAAGGAAGTGGCAACATCTGAACCTTAATTTTCTTTTGCCTTTGTTCTTATATTTTTTTTTTGAGTCAAAGTGAGCTGCTCGGTGTTCTATGTATAGTAGTATATGTTTCTATTGAGTTAATGTTTACTCGTCTTGTAATGATGTGGAATTGTGGATGCCTGGACTAGGTAAAGAATGTTTAGTAGGCACTCTTCGTTAGAAAGTATAATGCCTATATCATGCAGCGATTGCAAGATATGTGCCCTTTAGTTGACCTTCTGACATCTGGGCAATCTAAATTATACTGTTTGATAAGCTGGCCTTTTAACTCTAGAGCTTTGTAAGCTCTTCACTTAATAATTCTTTGTGGTCATCTTTGTCGTTGAGTGCATTCAAGTTATTTTTCTAATATAAATGCTAATTTATTTAGACCTCATATATGGTTAGGATTTCTTTTGCGTTAAATTCTTGTTGTTTGTCTGTGATAGTTATTTTGCAGGTCTCTGTTGTGCAGTGTTTTATGATTTTTTCCCAACTTACTATCTACAGATGCTTTAAGAAACAACCTTTTCAAATTGGACTGGATACACATGATGACAAAGCTGAGGCCATTTGTCCACACCTTCCTGAAAGAAGCCAGTAGTTTGTTCGAGATGTACATTTACACAATGGGCGAACGTCCTTATGCGTTGGAAATGGCAACCTTACTTGACCCTGGAGGTATCTACTTCCATTCTAGAGTGATTGCTCAATCAGACTCCACTCGGAGACATCAAAAGGGTCTAGATGTCGTTTTGGGCCAAGAAAGTGCTGTTCTGATCCTTGATGATACTGAAGTGGTAAGTATGTGAATATTTCTTTAGGACTATATGATCTCTCCAACGAGAATGAGAGAATTTATTTAGTGGCAAAGAGAATGCTAATCCCACCCAAGGCTTATTATTAATACAAAAGGAGGGAAAGTTAGTCTAATTAAATTTAAGTTCCTACCACCATAATTCCATGACAGCTTTTCATTTTCCATGTATTGCTATTCTGACAGTTCAGATTTGTTTTGGAGTTTAACTCATCTTCTGCATGGAATTTTTCTGAGCCTTATTGTTATTTAAGGCACTTTCTTAGTGTTTGTGCCATGCACTCATGTTCGTAGTTAGATAGATGAGATGAGTTGTTTTGGTGGAACTGAACCTTTCTATGTACTGTTTTAGGTATGGGGGAAGCACAGGGAAAATCTTATACTGATGGACAGATATCATTTCTTTACCTCAAGTTGTCGACAATTCGGTTTGAAATGTAAATCACTTTCTGAACAGAAAAGTGATGAAAATGAAGCTGAGGGAGCGCTTGCCTCTGTCCTAGAAGTACTGCAAAGGATCCACAGACTATTC
The DNA here is from genome assembly GCF_019186545.1 of Solanum stenotomum. Taxonomy (NCBI): domain Eukaryota; kingdom Viridiplantae; phylum Streptophyta; class Magnoliopsida; order Solanales; family Solanaceae; genus Solanum; species Solanum stenotomum. The sequence continues at coordinate 54,087,320 of NC_064290.1, forward strand.
TTCGACCCGGTATGTAGGCTATTCTTCCCAAATTGATTTCGTAGTCTCTATTTGAGTTGTCTCAATATTGTATACAATTTAATTCAAAGGGCACCCACATAATTCAGTAGTTTCTCAATATTTTAAGAAAGGATACTGCATTTGACTGTGACTTTTATGCTAGAAAAAGTTCATATTTACACAAGTTAATTGCATCTACACTTTTGGACCCACTTCTAGATACAATATAACTTCACTATTGCTTGTGTTAGCGGAGGTGGTTATACTTGCTAATTTTGTTATATTTAATTGTATTTGTCTTACAATGTTAGGGTTCCCTAATTCTCCTTAATGCTGCTTCTTTCAGGAACGTGGGGACAATATTATGGAGCGGGATGTTAGGCAGGTAAAATTCTCGACAAATAGTTTAATTTATTGATTTTTACTCCTTCCCTAACCCCTCTTTAAAGATTCTTCTCTTAATTTGCCAATTCGAATTAAGATAAACTAGTACCCCACTTTTCACATTTCAAAACACTCTTCCGAATCATTTTTTGCCAAATTTTGTCTAATATCTGTCACTTATAGTATTCGCAGAGTTGATTAAATGAAATTTAGAAGAGTTGCGATAAAACAGAGTATTCTGTCTGTGAAAGTGACTCTGACCTAATATATTTGCTCACTTATGAAGCAGCACCTACTCCCATGAAAAGGGTGATCAACTTTTGGCCATGAGTAAAATATTTTTTATTTTGTATTTTCTTGAATTACTTAATTCGGAAACAACCTCTCTACCCTCACAAGGTAGGGGTAAGACTGCGTACACAACACCTTCCAGAGATGCCACTTGTGGGATTACATTAGGTATGTTGCTGTTGTTGATGATCGATAACTTAATGCATAGCGTAATGATGCCTGGAAACCATAATTATGCTGGTCCCGTTGTTTAGAATGTCAATAATTTTGAGATAATAGAAAATATATCTTCAAGTGCAATAATCACTTCTCATTGATATACCTGTAATTGAATAGACTTTGATCCTTGTCAAAGAGTCTGCAGCTTTGCTTTATACTAGAGAGTTTAATTGATTAAGAATATATATATCGGTCATTATTACAGGTGCTGAAAACAGTTCGGAAGGAAATACTGAAGGGCTGTAAAATCGTCTTCACTGGTGTAATTCCCATACAATGCCAACCAGAAAACCACCACTACTGGAAATTGGCTGAGAAATTGGGAGCTACATTCTCCACAGAAGTCGATGAATCGGTGACACATGTGGTCTCCATGAATGACAAGACTGAAAAGTCACGTCAGGCACTGCGAGAGAAGAAATTTTTGGTCCATCCAAGATGGATTGAAGCTGCTAACTACTTGTGGCGAAAGCCACCTGAAGAGGACTTCCCAGTCAGTTCATAACTATTTGCTAACCTTGATTTTAGGCAACTTTTTTGTAAATTCTAGTAGAATGCTTACAGGTTTCATTCACCAATAGAAACCATCCGATGAGGAAAAATAGTTCGCGCCCGAGGGAATCAAAACCAAACTCTGGCTAGTCTTCTTCACTGATCTCTTGAATTTTGTCTAGAGATCAACCAAATTCATGTGATTGTGTGGCATTCTGGATGCTGATTTTGCTAGTTATATTGCAGTGCTAAAAGTGACTTAACAGCTCATTAGGAATTGCGCGATTTGCACTTGTGATTGGTTCTAGCCATCCCCACCTTAATGAGTTGGACTATGAAGGGGTTAGGCTCCCCCC